>NC_092562.1:12900000-13060000 GCF_037975245.1 Apostichopus japonicus | reverse complement strand
GTCTGCGGAGATTAACCTGCTTAGGCTAACGGTAGTCGTGATTATGTTGGCTTCGAAGAGGTATACAACATCTCCGGTGTAACACATTGTGATTCGACTTGCGCCGAACCCAGTTGGCGCCGCATAGAGCTGAGTTGTGCCGTCGAATAATCCATTATCTCGCAAGTGAAATTGGCCTGCGAGTATAGTCAGAGAAGAAATCTTAATTATAAAAATATTAAACTAACGTTAACCATTTTATTTTCAGGATTAGCATCCTCTTAGACCGCCGCCCTCCACCACCCCCTCCCCCTCCCCCCTATACACACATGGGGATAATACTGCAACGACCGCAGGGCTAAACCTTTACCAAATACTGGATCCTTCGCTGCCACTTGGAGATTTATACCTTTAAACGAATTGTTTAAACCACATTGAAGACTTTGTGAACCGTTTAAAATCAAATGCAAATAAATATAGTCCATAAACAGTCAATCAGACCAACTTAAAACTTAAAATTAACATACTTCATTGATTTGTACGTTTGTTCATGTTTTTAAAAGTAGAATGCCAACAGTGTTGACATTGAAGTATTATTATTATTATTTTTTTAATTGTTATATTGTAATAAACAAAGAAAAAGATAAAGACATGAAGCACAAAGGGACATTGATGATGTCATACTTGATTATGATTGTGGAACCTTGGGGATGTTTGTCCTTCTCTTTTGTTTCATATATTTCTTTTATCAAAATCATTGATGGCAACTGAGCCCATACCTCTGCCTTTTCTCTCCATTTCAATATGCCTCTCATCCTATGTTCAAATAACACCATCTCCATATACCGCGAAATCAACTCCAATGAGTTTGAAGTCAGCAGTCACGTGCAAACGTGTTTTGCGATTTGATATTCGTTTACAGAAACAGGTGTATTTGTTTCTTTCTCATCATGTTTGTGATCATCACTCTTAGATAATGACTGTAAAAACACAAAGAATGCAGCTCTCATTCTCAGACCGGGGATAGTATAGGCTAGCCTTTGATAAAGGCGTATCGGCCAATTTTTTCTTTGCCAAACGCGCTAGGTCGATCCTTACTATATTCATCACGCTATGAGCGATTCGTTCATGTGATTGCGCTGGCCTCTACATAATATATAGAAAGGGGAGGGAAATATAAAAGCCGTAGCATTTTCTTATAGATTATGTAGGGAGGCTGATTCGCGTCGCTGAGTATATCCTCAGCAGAGTCTAAGAATAGTATTGATTTGGGACTGGCTTCCGTTTTTCACAGGTGCTGTAAACAGTGTAACATTGTTCGCTGTTTGGATGATAATGAGTTTTCCTCCATCACCCTCCCCCCTCACCCCCCCCCCTGAATAAAAGAGAGAGAGAAAAAAGATCACATGCATTTGGGAGAGAACACGCTACGAAAGGCAACTGATAATTAACATTCGAACATGTGTACGCATTGTTATATATGCTATAAATTAAAAAAATATCCTTTCCATTGTTTTCCTTTAATGACATTTACAGTGTAAAGAGTCGTAAAAGTGCTGTATATACGGACAATTAAAAGGAAGTAAACTTACTTGAACCCCGTGAAGGCTTAAACAAGTAGAATACTCGAAGAATGAAAAAAAAAACTTAAGTAAAAGAAGAAGCGCAAACAAACTACACAAACAAGAAACACATAAGCAACCAGTGCAGCACCACCCCACAACACATTAACACAACTAGCACATAGTGATTGAGATATGTTACCAAGCACAAACAGACAAATCTTTGAAGATCTATATAGATAAAGCCGGCGCATGAGGGCCCAGAGCCGTATGTATTACTCTGTTTTGACCGATATGACAGAAGCCCTGAAGGTCCCCAAGCATTTCGCGAAACCGAATATCAACCAAACCCAAGGTATCGTATGCTTGTGACGAAGGCGCTAGATTCATGAGATTTTATCAAAGATTTTGATATCGCCCCGATGGCGCTATATATTGATGACTCAGGCTCTGCTAGTACACACTAATACACACCCATACACACCCATACATACTATAGTACACACTTATATCTATATATATACACACTAAGACGTTAATCCAGTAAACGAGCGAGTCTGCATACGTACGTCAAATGATTGCCTCCCCCTCCCCCACCCCCACTCCAACCCCAACCCCAACCCACCCCACCCCACCCCCTTTCTCTGACGTTATATCTGTATTCAACGCAAAATGGATTAGCCAGTGCATGCACGTGCCTGCAGACGTACGTTTTATACCATAAATATGTTCGGCCTACAGGGCCGAAGGCGCGAGATATTTGACATCTCACCGACAGTGGAGCGTACTGTAAACATTTCACCGTATAATGATTTTTTTTTATACATAACTGATAAGATAGGCCTACATGGGTAAACTGCAAACAAAATATTGAGACGATGATTTGATGCTTCTCCATCCATGTTTGCCTACATTATTCTTATATCTCGTTAGAAACACCAGTTCTCTGCCATTAAATCCCAATCATGTCTTGTTTTATCATACTTTTACGGTTCCTTATCTGTACTACAAACAACAACAAAAGTTTCGTAGCCATCTAAGAAATACAGCAGAGCAGTTTCACGAAACAAATAGCCAAGTCAAATGAATCCGCGTGCGTCGTATATGCGCAATTTAGCTTCCGTCATTAAGTGCATTCAAACGCACTTCAAGAAATCATATCAATTGGTAGGTTATACAGTTCGTCTATCGCCAGGAAAATGCACAGGATACAACTCAAACAATGCACTCGGTCTACAGCCGCGTGCACCCAACCATATAGGGTTATGCCCCGGTTCGCGCATTATTCTGCGATAAACGATACGGGAGATCGTTGATTAACCCTGTTCATGTAAACAACGCACTAAATAAACATTAATTTTCATCTCCGAATGTTACAAATTCATATCGAAGCAATTGGCTGGAAAGGGCACCCCGTTTTTCTTTACTTCTATTTTAGTGAAAAGCCTCAGTTCAATGTAAATGCGCAAATAAAGTAACAAGAATGCCAACAATTAGGCTCCACAATGCGCAACAACAGTACGTTGTGCAGCATAACGATATGATGCGAGGCATACTGCGCGCGTCCAGCCTGTGGGCCTAGCAACACGAACCGTTGTGTCCAGCGATAACTTTAGTGAATTAATAAGACGGTCATAGTGTACTACGGATACGTACTAAGTATAGTATACACAAAATGAATGGTTATGAGTGCAATAGTGCACATATTTCATGAGTTGAAAGATGGAATGTTCCATTCAACGAGGCGAAGCCGGGTTGAATGGAACATCTTTCAACGAATGAAATATTTTCACTATTGCACGAATGAAAACCATCATTATTTGTTGTTTCTCACATCAAAACGGTTAGTATTCTTCAGGCTGAAAGGCTATAGAATGCTCGAAAAGTTCTGGAAATCATTTGGTCAAGGAGTGTTTACATCGAGGTGCTTATTGTCATACCTTACTTGATCTGTTCCGTTTCACAGAAGTTCCGGGATTCGTTTGCTTTGAATTGCTTGCCGGGATCGGGATTAAGCTTGCCGAGAACATTTTTGTGTGTGCAACTGATATTAATCCGCCGGTGAGGTTGTCGTGCAGTATCCAAAGGATAATGCATGGTCCGCTGACGACAACGGGCCAATCAGATCCGAGAATATTTAACAAGTATGAATGAACAGTTAAAACATAAAGGAACTGTAACAGGTCTCTAGATAACAGAATTACAGCGGCAAACAAAAGATATGTTGAACATTCTTTAACACGTACAGGGAGTATGAATTACATTAACATATCCCATCCACACCCTCTGAGCTATATAACCCAACAAGATAAAGACGTCATCGTAAATTGAAGGTTGGGATATAATCAACAAGTTTTCTCACTCATTCTCTTATCTTTTCGTTCGAACATATACATTCTCATGGGATTTATCAAGCATTTTCTTTCAACTAAAATGTAGCACTGCAGTCGGTACTACTTACATCGATACTATAAATCATCAAAATGGATTTTTAACATTCTGTTTACAAAGGCTATACCGTTTATCGTTCCTTTCACTTTAATAGTAATACCTCAGTCTTATAAAGAGAGGGGGTTGTACTCTTTTTGTTGTCTGATTTTTTTTATAGGTTTGAAGAATTTAGAATGCAATATATCAACTTCTACAGGCAAAGTGTGATATTTCAACTCACTTCAAGAGGAGACAATAGAACTAAACTATAACACCAACAATTTCATTTTCATTGAAGCGTATAGCTTCTTTCATTTGAATCATACGTTTCTGTTGGTTTGCTACACAATAATAATTGTTTGCTATCGCTTAGATTGAGAGGTGTGAGATTTCTCTTTTCTTTGGTTTGGTGGCAATTCTCAGGTGAGGATCAACAAACAAAACGGACAATTAATTGTCGCCAGTACGGATATTAAAGGTTGACATTAGAATCAATTGAGATATATATGTATATATATATATATATATATATATATATATATATATATATATATATATATATATATATATATATATATATATATATATGAGTGTGTGTGTGTGTGCGTGTTTGTGTAGGGCAAATATGTCACCAAATACAGAACTAGTATATTGTTCGATACAGGTGACAAACGCCTACAGTGGAATTACGACCTTCTTTTCCGGTTTCGAACCTTTGGACATACAATCAACGTCCATAGCCTAGTTGGTTAGTGTGTCCGCATATAAAGCGGGAGGCCCGGGTTCGAATCCCGGTGGAGACTGGAAGTTTTTTAACTGTTCTAAATTTTCCAACTAATTACGTTTTCAAGTAAATATTATAATGATATATATATATATATATATATATACATATATATATTTATAAATATATATAAATTGAGATATAGCGTAAACTATGAAATTAATGTAACTGAGTTGTTCTTCATTGATTTCAGTCAGGTTAGTCATATTTTAAATCAATATTATGAAACGCTATAAAAAGTCACATCTTGCATCTAAATGCTCGGTCAATACTTTCCACAGTCAGTGTGTATTTCCCCGAGAAATAAAAATGAAAATATAGAGAAAAGTTATCCAGATATAGCAATCTTAAAATAGCATACACGGGTCACTATACTAACCACATTACTTTTTATGAGTATATATCATTGTTTTTATGATTGTTATATTTATTGCTGTATTTCCAACCACTGGCATTCACTTTGGTATAGGTTTGAGTTTGAACCAGTTGTCGGTCATTGCGACGATTTGGGGAGGGGTATGGGGTTGCAGGAAGGAGAGTGAAGGAATTTAAACGCAAGAGTTTCTACGGGCATCTATAAAAATGACAAAGATATTTACTGAACTACAAAGATATATCTGATCGCGCCCCTCAAGAAGGGTGTTTCCAAAATGAATGGTGATGTCTCTTTTCGATGACCACCGTGTAATTACATCTGAACCAATACGGGAGAAAACACTAACGGTATACCCCTGCAGGCTTGGTAGGAAAATATGTAATCATTTATCTAAATCAGCGGGAAATTATATTATCACAAACTAAATGGTTTCGGGGAAGGGAAAGGGACGAGAAGAGAAGAGGGGAGGACTGGAGAGAAGAGAAGAGGAGTGAAGAGAAGAGAATGAATGTCTATTGTTCGTGAGGAAATGTGATCTGAAGAACCTTGTCAGGTCATGATTAACATTGAAAATAATGTTTCTTCATAATTAAAAATTACGACTGCCCGGTACCTTAGTTTAAAATTCCGAAATTTTACTCTCCTATTTTAATCTCCATCAAGTGGAGTCACATATGTTGTTAAAAAAAAAAGAAACAGTTTGACTTCCTAAGTTTTATCATCTCAGATAATATGAATAATTTTTTTTTGTATTGTTTCTTCACCTTATATATATATATATATATATATATATATATATATATATATATATACGTACAAAATATCTTCAGCGATGGTCAATAAAGGTCAACAAATAGAAATGTCGTGAAGTGGTATTTAATATAAAATAGAGTATGATATGCGTGATGATTTCATGTTTGGAAGAATATCTTAGACAAAAATAAATAAATTAAAATCTTACCAAACGCCAGTCCACAAAGGCCCAATAGTAAGAGAACCTTGACGTGCATCATCCTGTCCGTCTTGTATGGGACCCAATTACAGTATGAAGAAAACGAAGACACGGGAGCTATTCTTAGGTGTCAAGTGCATAGCTGTATTTAAGGAAAGTCTAAGGTCAAGACAGAGAGTGTTATAAGCATGACCCCGTTTGATGATTGGTGATTGACGTAGAATAAAGGCATGGTCCGTGCCTCAAAGGCGGTACTCACATATTTGTATAGAGTATTTATTAGCACAGCGTTGCGTTTAAGGCCTAATTTAACACCTAGTACTTGAGAGTTTTGATGCCCGTGAAAGCACGATTTGACATGGAAACTTAATCTTTTTTTTCGTTGGGGGAGGGAGAGGGGAAGACCCTCAGACCAGTTCTCCCTCATCCTTACCCTACATGAGAGTCGTCTTCAACCAATCCAGGGCTTCCCTTTATAAGAAAAAAAATAATTTGCCTCCGGTCCTTCCGTAAAAAAATCATGCCCTTACCTAAATCAGTCGTGGGAAATTTTCATCATAGCCCCTCACCCCAAACGTTGAAGTACTGCGCACGCCTCTGATGCCGCCCCCATGCTGTAAGCCTACCGGATTGCTTCATGATGATCTGCCAAGCGGGGTAGAGCAGAATAAAATTATTTTTATGATCTGCCAAGCAGGGTAGAGTATGAATAAAATTAATTTATGATCTGCCAAGCAGGATAGAGCAGAATAAAATTAATTATTAACATAGATTACTGCTTACGGGGTTTTACATTTCTTTGAAACGCGGTTAACTGCGGCAACTTGCATTATTACTATTTTTTTATAGTATTACACAGATCAATGTCATGTACGAATTACCGGGCCAACTGGAGATGAATCGATACACTAAGTCTTTGTAAAGATAAAGTCCGACAGATTTAGTATGTGAAGACGTACTATATGCAAAACTGTAATGTTGGAAATGATAGGAAAGTCAGACAATGAATATGTAACAATCACAGGAATCGATATGAATATGCAACAATCATCACTGAAATCGACATGAAGGTCTGTTCTTGTTACCGTGGCCAAGAATATTATGACGATACACAATGAATCGTATATACGGTAGCTCACGGATGATATTGGAGTTAAAACGAAAGTGGACAGCCATCTCCAAACTTTCTAATTTTTAATTCCCAATTCCGACATTAAGCACACACTTTCACCCTTGGAACCCGATAATTATGTTACAAATGTATGTCGTAATAATCCATTTGGATGGTTGCGTTGTCGGCCGGTTGGAGTTTCAACCTTTAGACAGTGGATCTATGATCAAGAGGTCTTGCAAGTTGTATTAACCATGTTTGAACGAACGAACGAACGAACGAACGAACGAACGAACGAACGAACGAACGAACGAACGAACGAACGAACGAACGAACGAACGAACGAACGAACGAACGAACGAACGAACGAACGAACGAACGAACGAACGAACGAACGAACGAACGAACGAACGAACGAACGAACGAACGAACGAACGAACGAACGAACGAACGAACGAACGAACGAACGAACGAACGAACGAACGAACGAACGAACCGAACGAAGAAACCCAACCAACCAACGAACGAAAGGATGAATGAGGTGGAGGGGGGAGGGGGAACAAATAAAATAGTTTGCAAGAATGGGGCTCTGAACCAGTGACGTCTTTACGACCAACTAAACAGATCCAAAATTCAAATGAAGCCTAAAGCCTAAATTAGTCTAAGCCATTGTTTAACGTTTGTCTATTAGTACACCTGATACTGCTTTCCAATGATGAAGCAAGTGGGTTTGTATAGCATTTTATTCAAATGACCATTGTGTCATCACATTTTACATAACAACGAAATGTACCACTTATAAATAACAACGAAATATATGTATCACTTGCCCTCTAAAAGGGCATCACAGTGAATGTATGGGGGGAAAACAATTAAAAATTAACTTCATGCTGCTTCAAGTTTAACTTTGGCAAAATTCACACCCACAACCTTTAATTACACCCACCAGCAAAAACACGACTGCGCTGCTTTCAGGCTTCACTGAAGCTACATAAAGAGTCAGACTACACTGCACGATATTTCCCTCAAAACCATGAACTTAAAAACCCAGAAGAAAAACAGATAATCTGCAAATTACTGGGGTAGGGGTTGGGTGGGGGAAGAGAGCCCTTTGTACCACTGCCCTCCTGTGGCTTCACCAAGTTACGAAGGTTCATGAAATGGTCAGTGACCCTGCAGTGGCAGTTTATGCAGGAATGCTGTGCGATAATCGTGGGTTTTAAATTTGGTTAACGTTATAGTATAGGTAGCAAAATACATACCATACTGAGAAAAGCACATGGGGGCCTAATGGCATCGGGCGCATTAAAGAACATTTGAGTGCTTTGAAAATGGGCATTATATGGGGAAGAGATTTAAAGCCAGAGATGTGACCATGCCCTGTTAATGCTTTCCAGTCAAATGCAATATGCCAGACGTAGATATAAGTCAACATTTCTCTGATATTTAAAAGGTGATTTTTGATTTTCTTTTGAAGGGGATGTGTAGCTGCCGTAGCGTATGACCACGTAAACAGTCTTACAGCGGATGCAATATGATAGGAAGCAGTTGATTGCGTTTGTATCAACATGATTCCTCTATAGCCATCATAGATACATTCAAACATAACTTGTCATCTTGTTACAATTGTTTTAATGTTATAACAATTCCCATAAATCAATCGGGGATATTTAGAGTTTGCTCCACACCCCTTCCCCTACACCTCTCAATCCCCACCTTTGAAACCGTGCGCACGCCACTGGATAACACCATTGATTACGCCCCCTCCCGCCACCCCCACAGTATTCATAGTACATTGAGCCTTATTTCATATCAATAGGCTCTGTATATGAATATAACTACAAAGTATATAATAATAGTATCGTACAAAATGGTTTTAGAAAAAAAAATCCCACAGCTAAACAAAGGATTTAAAAGAACCGTTGCCATGCTTGAGTGTGTTTTTATATATCACGGATTCGATTATAAGTAACACCCATTTTGTGAATTGGTTTGGATTCAATTCATCTAAAAGCTGTTTGGTTTGTTCGTCAACCTTAGGTCAACTCTTTAGTTCGTTTTTCTGTTACGCTTCAATGACCTTGACGCCCTGATATAGAGCGCCATCAATTTTTTTTTTTTTTTTTTTGGCTCTCGCAATGGATTTAGTATTATGTACGTGTGAGAGCTCTGAGGACACGGTTCACAGAATCCATTGATAGAAAGTACACCCGCCTGCTATAGTACCAATGGTGTCCCCTTTGTTCAGAGTAAACGAGAAATGCAGTTGTTGGCAGTGTATGGACCCCAGTTTTCTTTGAATTAACCACATGCCAACCCCACAGTGGCTTAGGGTCGAGGAACAAGCCATTAGATGAATTCTATACCATTACACATATAGTTAGGTTACATTATAGTAGGCTAATACTGTCCGAGTGTTAGCAATGTCTTACAGTGCGGTATTTGTAAAGCAAGTCATTGTCGTATATACCGGTGCTGTGGCCGGCCGATTGGATAAAGCCGGTGGCATTTGAAGCAATGAGGCGTAGCAATCGGGAGGTTCCGGGTTCGATACACGACCGGGTCGTAGTAAGGTGGGGTTTTCTCCAAAGAGCAATCTAGGGTTTACCCATGTGAAATGGCTTTCTCAATCGATAAAGATTCCAAATTTGAGTTTGGAAGCCACCCGATTATTTTTATTTCTCACCACTTTATATATAGATGATTGAACATTGTTTTGTATGAATTTCATGTAGGACATTTCTTGTTTGTCTTGTGGTATAAATGCGTAAAAATCCGATAGTACAAAATGTTAGGGCAAGACACCTGAAGATTGGACTCAAGCTTGAAGCTAGTGGTGTGTGTAGGTAAGGAAGGTGGGTTGGGTGGTGGGGGGGGGTGGGATGTGTGTATGTAGTTAAGTTATTTTCAAATTGAAATATTTTCAACCTTCTTTGTGTGAAAATTCAGGCAAAAATACGTTTATCCATGGAAATCAATTATCCATCGGATAGTTAATCAATAACGACGAACCCCCAAAATCTGTGACCTCAACGTGAAGAATAGAAATTCCGCCATTCCTTTCAGCCTTTTTGTTCTTTTATCATTTGTCTTCTTCCATTGGCCCATGCACTCGTCGTAATGGTATTGGTACCATACAAAATGCTTGCAAAGTCAAGTGACCTTTCGACTATGATTCTGCAAATCGATGGATGGTTGCCGAGTGTTAGTAGGCGGAAGTATGCTAGCCTTGGTGTACTGCCCTCTATGGTAGGTATAGACCTACCCTTCCTTGGACCGAGCGTCTTTGGTAGCTAAGCATACAAAGATGAAATAAGTAACAATGCATGTTAGCAAGCAGTTGTGTCTCTCTTGTGAACGTATCGTATGTATATAGGTAGGTAGAGGCTAGTCCCCAAATAGTATGTACAGCCTAATGTACCCCTTGTTGTACTGCCCAGAGAACGCCCGCGGCAACGCTTTAGATTGATACTAGTTCACGCCCCTGTTTGGAGAAATGTCCAAGACGTTTGTATCGGATAGATCCTCGAGCATGAAAAATTCAGTGGCAAGCACATTCGCGGTTGGCAGAAACGGACGCGAGAACGGGCTGGAGCATAGCATGCACCTGTTATTGGTCTTAGAAAGTGTACAGGTTGGAAACTAGTGACCTACCAGTCATCATCATCATCATCATCATCATCATCATCATCATCATCATCATCATCATCATCATCATCATCATCATCATCATCATCATCATCATCATCATCATCATCATCATCATCATCGTCATCGTCATCGTCATCGTCATCGTCATCGTCATCGTCATCGTCATCGTCATCGTCATCGTCATCGTCATCGTCATCATCATCGTCGTCATCGTCATCGTCATCATCATCGTCATAATCATCATCGCCGTCATCATCATTATCATCATCATCATCATCATCATCATCATCATCATCATCATCATCATCATCATCATCATCATCATCATCACCATCATCATCATCATCATCATCATCATCATCATCATCATCATCATCATTATCATCATCATCATCATCATCATCATCATCGAGATTCCATACAGAAGATATACAATGTTGCTTATTTTCTATTTGTATCTGGTGTATCTGGGCAACATGTGGGCTTACCTTTTCTTCCATTTTGAGGTAGGATGGCTTTCTTTTTTTGGTTAACCAATCATATTCCACTATAAACAAAATCCTTTGAACCAGCATTTATTTCACACCGTGTTGTTAGTCTAATAAACACCTACCAATTACGTGCATATTGTACTGATTCTCAATAGTGTCAAACTAATAAGCTCTATTCCTTCAGTTTAGTATATAGGCTCAGTGTACGAGGTCTGTATACCCCCATATATACCCATTATTGGGTGCATACAACCATGACTGCAGTTGGAACTGCTGTATGCTTCATTGGGTTAAGTGAATGAAGCCTTTTGGTAATGAATTTGGTAGCGAACTTGTTTACGAAGGCAAGCCTTTGTGATCATATGGCTAAAATTTTTGTGGTATTCCCTTTTTACGAAAAAGGGTGAACTTGTAAAAACAAAAATATGTGTATGTTATCAGTCACACCTAGAAACCAATTCAATACAACCTATCACGAAGGTGTTAACTACGACATGCATGACGTTAAAACCCTTCTTTAAGAAAAGAAGGATTGTACAACGATCCAGATGTTTATCTTTAAAAGTTATGGGTTCGATTTATAACGTGACTGTAATATTGCTACAGGGCTAGTCCATTACACACACACACATATACACCCACACGCATACGCACACACACACATATATATATATACATATATATATATATATATATATATATATATATATATATATATATATACATGTTCACTATGAGGGTTGCACAGGTCGTGGGGTAATTGGGGGGGGGGGGTGAGGAGTAGTAGTTGGGTGAAGTCAAATTGAGCTATATTGCACTTAAAATTGAAAGAAAAGCGAATTGAGCGAGATAGAATATTATTCTTATTGAAGTAAGCAGTAAGTCCTTTTGTTTAGTGTTTTGTTCAAGATCTCTTTAAAAAGATTTATAACTGACTTGACCTTACAATGAGATATACACTGTTACAACTATACTCTACCAAAAGGTTGTCTGTGGTGATGCAATGTTTAAAAAAAAAAATTATTATTAATTAGGAGAAAAATCCTAGGTATTTTCGTTTCGTTTTGCAACAATTCAAATGGAATGTTTAAGTTAACCATATAGTGGCCTCACATTGTAAAGTCTTCAAAACAGATAATACCAGCAATACTGCATGGGTGTAACTTTGAACAAAGAGTTTACTCTGTAAAGGTTACTGCTTTACCTTATTTTTAAGATTCGTTGACTATTATCCTGCAGAAGTTTTCAACCTGCCTTATTGTTTCTTTTCAAATCCAAAAATAAACGAACTTCTATTAAATAACCAGTCACGATAGATTCGGTTGATTCAACAAGAAAAGATTACAATCTTGAATAGGAAGAATAGACTCATTAGAACAGTTGCACAGTTTCAGACGAAGCTTTTGTCTACCATGGGATTCTTCTGATTGGCCGCCGTTTTATTTTTTCGCTTGCTTTTTCTCTTCATATTGATTTAATACCAAATACGCAGTCACAACGAATAACAAACAAGGGTTTACGATTTCAATTATATATATATATATATATATATATATATATATATATATATATATATCAATTATATTTTCAATTATATATATTTTTTCTGTGGGGAGGGGGGGGGCGGTAAACTGTCGACAAAATGTTGTTTCATACATGATTTTATATACTTTATGAATATTTGATCGAATCCTCTCAGAGTATCTCACCATAGTGGTGGATGTTCTTATACTACATGCAAAGATGACTGGGCCAAATGAATGGTAAGTTTAGGGTAAAGGCTACACTATATATGGTTCAGTGGGTCATACAGATATGTCTATATCTATATTTGAATTCAAAATCATTCTCTATTGAGGATTATGTATGACGTGGAGTTTATATCAAGCGTTCTCCTTTTAATACCTATGGGTGCGGCGAACGTTATGAGGTAATCGCCAAGGAGACAAATCAAATCTAGTCCCCATTCTTCGCTCCAATCACAGAGTAACCCACCAGATCTGTTTGCATATTTTGTACCGACAAGAAGTAAGCCAAACCACATTTATCTAGGAGATGTCGACCCTCCCCGTCCTTCCCCCACCCAATCCCTCGTGCAATTGCTTGGTTCCATCCAGTGTCGCATTGAACTATAGGCATGATTGAAGCTAGTGCCTATGAGGCATCGGCCCCAAGGTCTAGGGGTTTCGTTCAACACTTCCAGGCTAGACTTAACAACTGCCTAGTTTCAGTTTTTGCCCGCAAAGCTTAATTAGGAGAGGGGGAAGTATGTTGTCTTAAAGCATAGAGAGTGTTAACCCTGATACGCAAGTGATCTTACAGCCTAACCAATTATGACGTAAGTACTGTAGGCAAAGACATATATACACGTTACAAAATACTTGTGTGCTTTGGTATATACGTCACGTGTATACCCACCCAAAAAAAAACAGCAATTTATAAAGACATCGATATACTGTAATATATTAGTACAATAGTAATTCATCTTTTTTTTTTTTTTGATAGATGTTAAAATTAAACTTGACCGCATAAGCTTGCATCCATTCCTCTATGGTATACTTTTGATACCGTTGATTAGGCCTACCATATCGAATAGCACCGTAACCACATCAATACAATCTTGCTTTCGTTCCTTCTACGCCCCCCCCCCCTCTTGTGGTTGTTTTTTTCTAACTTAAATCAATTAATTTGACGAAGAATCAAGAAAGGTCACGATTTTAATTTGACCATTATGAGTGCTTGAATTTCAGTGCAATTGTTTTTTTTTTGTTTTTTTTTTCTTTATTAAACGTTGTACCAGTGTCGATATGGTACAGCCCATACTACTGTTATAGCTTGCAGCAACGTGCAATATATATATATATATATATATATATATATATATATATATATACAATGAAGTTGTTCATCCATATTGGTCCATATTGATATATACTCTGAAGTGACATTGAAGATTTTTAAACCCAATCCCCAAACTATGCTATATTATAGTTTTGTTTTTACACAGAATACTATCCACTCAGTGGCGGACTGGCCACACGGGCATTTTGGGCAATGCCCGGTGGGCCAGTGGGCAGGTGGGCCGGTGGGCTAAGGAGCCTGGTAAAAATTACAGCCCATTTTCACAGTAGTTAATAGAGTACAGACGGGCTGTGTAGAAACACTTTTTAAATGCTTGAAAAACTTAATCAAATCCAGTCTAAAACATATATTTTTGTCTATTTTGTTTACGTTCTTAACTTTCTCACTTTAATCAAGTGTTGAATCTGTAAAATTATTTTTGGGACTATTTTAAAGGATTATTGTAACCTTCAAACTTGAGAAATATAGCACTATTTTGCATCTAGGCAGTCCATAACTTCCAAAACTCAATGGGGAGGGGGACACCCCATTAAACCCCTCCCCCAGGACGGCGATCACTTTGTAAGTAACATATCAATGAATAATGACCCGGTCTAGGTGACAAATGCCCGGGCTGGTTTGAAGACCCAGTCCGCCCCTGTATCCACTGATGTAACATGTACATACATTGTATGACGAAAACTTTTTTTATTAATATGTGGTGATTGTGGTGATTATGACACTTTCATAGCGTCGTAATAAGGGTTTTGTACTTAAATATAACAGACAATGATAATTCGTTTTTTCGGTTAGACACCAAAAGGATTTGTCTGAAATTGTCTGAAACTGATGTCTAACTTGAAGAACCACTGATGTTAGGTCTTCTGAGCTCTTTGACTTAGATGTCGTCTTTTAATGATTCATTTCAAAAACATATGATCTAATTCGAATTCAAAATCATCAGATTTCAATACCTGATGTACTGATTTTTTGGCTTTACTTTATTCAGATATTTTAAGTAGCACAACAATATCACTTGCCTCAACTATCTATACATATACTGACGTTCGAATACAAATGTATTATTGTAAAATGTGTACGTTCCACCGTATTCCTGTGTATTAAGATAACGTATGCAGCCAATAGCAGTGCCAGGTGGGGACTGGCTTATAGAAGTTGGAATCGACTCAATGACCCAACCGGATCAATGACAATGGGCGCCCGTCGGGCAGAGCCGTAATTACGATAAGCGGCATAGAATATATGTATATATATATATATATATATATATATATATATATATATATATATATATATATATATCCGTCCCACCTCTCGCTTCCCTTCTGCACCATTCCCCACCCCTCCCCTACCCTCCCACCTCTTCCCTCCTGTGATAATAGGCAGCTAGAATTTCTGGTCATCATACCGACTCAATATTTGATGTTGTCTACTGAATATATTCCATTGAAGGGTGAACATCTACTGGAAGCACTCTAACCCTTCCCCACCTGACATTTGTCATTGCCCCATTTGGAATTTGTTTAGTGATATAACAGCAACAGTACGGTAGTAACCCAAGTAGACATGTCTCCCATTCCACCAACCAACCGAACTTTTTAAGTCATGTTTCTACCAAAATGAGGTCACCCCTTCCCGCTGCCATTACATTATCGTATGAACTTATATGTGTAAATAAATACTTATATATATATTATTGGAATCGTCGGAAGCGGGTGGCAGGAGATCGAAACACACCTCCTGTGTTACAAGGCTCACGAGTTCTGATCAATGGGAAAAGGAAAGGGTTGTGGTTGGAGTTACAAGACACCCACCACAGTGTAGTGTACAGGACTAAAGTGGTGTGTGGGAAGGGTGGGGACAGGGAGGGAAGGTGGCACAGTTCCCCCGACTGATGAAGGTAGGGGTTGAAATTATTTGGAAGGGCTAGAGGCGAATTAAGAACATTACAGAGGAGGGGTGAGGGGACGGGGGGGGGGCTGAATTTGGTCAATGAAGAAGACACATATATGTAGAGGATTTTGGGTACATACTGAGCAAAAGGTTAGAGGTCAAATCGTTCATTCTGTGGCGCATATAGACTGTAAATTAGGTCTATATAAGTATGCCTAAACACAAGGTTTTGCTAAGAATACTTTGTGTGAGGTTGCAAAAGAAGAGGACGGGGAGGCTACTCGTAGTAGTGGTCCAATTCTTCCCTGCTGAATGCAAAACTCTTCCGACTAAAGCATTTTCCACCGACTGACGGTCACAGGTGGGAGCACCCCCCCCCCCACCCCAACACCACCCGGAACTCCCCTTTGCGCACGACACTGACCAGCCACGGTCTCCCAACAGTGACCAATTACCCACATTCGAATACTCTTGCACCCATCATGACGGTTTCTCTCAAGTTCAGAGTTGAGATATTGCCTTAATGTACCAGCGTAGAACAGACCTACCACATGTATCAAATACACGAAATCTCTTAATGGATACAAGATGGCGGCGAATTGTGAGTTATCACAACTCTCCCTATAAACGGCTCTGCCGTCGGACGAAACTAGCTTCACCTTTCACGACCAACAGGAATTCGGCGACTTCGGCAATTTCGGCGACTTCGGCATCTCAGTCTGGTAGGGTATTCCGTGCCTCGGGCCCATAGGCGTAATAGGTCCGGGTCGGTTATCCGCTTGGCCAATCCGCCTGTTGCTTACTGTTGCTTACATGTGGGATTTACACAAGATAAATATTGG
The DNA here is from genome assembly GCF_037975245.1 of Apostichopus japonicus. Taxonomy (NCBI): domain Eukaryota; kingdom Metazoa; phylum Echinodermata; class Holothuroidea; order Aspidochirotida; family Stichopodidae; genus Apostichopus; species Apostichopus japonicus. The sequence continues at coordinate 13,043,067 of NC_092562.1, read as the reverse complement.
AATGGAGTACTGAATGATGTAATAGACCTATACTAACTCTCGTGATGGTCAAGTTTTCATGATCTCAGGAGCGAAAAGAGAAAAATGCAGAGGCAAAGGTTTCAATTACGAGTACAACTTTTTGTAAACCTATACCATGGTACCTGATAAAAATTCAAACACAGTCACATCTAACTCTGCTTCCTATGCAAAAGACCTTACTAACATCGTTGCCACTTACGTTCCGTACACGACAGGCATTTTACACAGCACTTTACAAAGGACACTATCATTGAAGTATGCACCAACTCACTTGATCCCAGCATATATCCCAATCACATATACCCATGAATGGTCATAATATGTATTTCCCACATCCTCAGATGTACTCAATATTGTAGTCTATATTACCATATTGTATAACCATCGTAACCTTTATCCCCATGCATGTGGCACCAAACACGGTCATAACTATGTATTTCCCACATTCCCACACATGTATCCTACATTCCGGCCAGATAATCCCAATAATAAATATTGTAGACCATGGGCGGTTCCAGGAGTTTCATAAGGGAGGGGTTGGTCACGATCAATCTGGGGTCCCCATTTTTTTAAATTATTCTTAAACGGCAAGGGTGCATTCTGGTGCATATGCATGCTATAAACTTGGTCTAATAATTAGGTCTACCCGCAAGGTTGTGTTAATAACTACTTCTGATATTTTGTGTGTTTGTGTGTACTGTTGCCAAAACAAGGAGGGGGTGCATGGGTGTTCAGTCCCACCTGCATCCGCGCCTGTTGTATAGCCTGGATCAGCAGAAGAAGAAGGGCGAAGTCAATAGTGATAGATACGCCTTCGTGAGACATTTCACCATGGTCTACAAGATCGCACGTCAGCAAACAAGATACAGCCATACCTTGGTGTGACTTGTGACAATGCATATGACGTGTGACGTGTGTTCTCAATACAAGAAATACTGGTTTAAATCCACAGATAGTTACCACCAATAAGTCATCGTTTCGAGGTCACTTGACGCACTAACGATTATCATAAGGTTATTCATTAAAACAGGATACGCCCTGACTGCAATACGTGTTGATACAATGGTCCTATTCAAATATTTAACTTAATAACCAATTGCTGCAGTTATTCATATAACTATTTTGCTAATTCTAAATTGTTACTGAGTGTGTTACGTACAAATGATCTGTGGTCCAAAACTGCCTCAAGTTTATCCTTGTATGTACCCATCTACTGCATTATAACTTACGTTATTTAAGACATAACGCTTTTTATCAGACACCGGAGAGTCCATTTAAAAGGGTAAAAACATAGCGGGGATTGGAAGGGACAAGCAATTGCACACTATCCGTTTGTATATATATATTTATATATATATATATATATATATATATATATATATATATATATATATACATATATATATATACATATATATATATATATATATATATATATATATATATATATATATATATATATATGTGTGTGTGTGTGTGTGTGTGTACATATATTCCGTCTCCTCCCTATCTTCGGATAACCCCTCCCCCAATTCTCCCAAACCATTTCAATTTCTTTTTTCTTGAAAAACTGGATACTACTAATGGTAGCATTATTGGACTTTATCGGTACGGTACTCTTTAATTCCCTGGTACTTGTAACAGTATGGACCCTCCCATGGAAAAGTACATTTTCGCAATAAACCGAATGTTAGTACAGATTATACAGTCCATTTGGCTAATGACTGATTTCAATCGACATAAGCCGCAGGCCATTACAGTATTCCAAGTGACGATATCTATTTAGAGACGCCTACAGTTTTTAGGAAGGTCCGCCAAACATTTCCCAAAGAATGAAGAAATCGATGATATTATATAAGGGGAACAAGAAGTGGAAACAATCTTGGGCTAAAGTTTACTTCAAAAGTCAATCATATACAGAAATTTCCCAAAGGTGGAGGGGATACCTCCTACTTGCGCAGACCCTTTGCGCAGGTAAAAAAAAAAGCGGGAAAAAATCCGCCACTGGTCAAGATAATGATTTGGTTTAATATCAGGGCTCTAATGTGAATGATATACTTATTATATGATATAATATTATATTATATTACTGTTATAAATTACATCAAATCGACAACAACTGAAGATTGGGTAGCGCATATACAGATATCATGCCTCACTATATCGTGTACAGTATGTAACCTTGAACTTGTGGGTACTTTTGAGGCCATAAAGGAATCAAGAACCAGAACCGTGTGTTTTTGCAATATTTTGTCTTTCTTAACAAAGTACGGTGACTGAATTCCGGCCTTGATCTTGCAGTTGACTGATTCAACCAAAATCCCGTTTGTGAAAAGGTTTCATGGTCCAATGATTGAGTTAACGTGCATATTGTCTGCCGCATGCAACACTTTGATGATCGCCAACAATGAAATATTCGTTCCATTGTTTGGTTGGGTTGATTTTTCTCAGCATATTTCTGGCACTAGATAAGATACTGTTCAGTCGTGCGTTCAGAAATATGACCCTTTACTTGTAGGTGGGGTTCTCAGTTCTAAATACACTATTGTGTTACGCAGTCCCCTTGCCTACGGTAGATAGCACGTTGCATGCATGGATACACAACTTGCCATAAATTGGGTTCCTGTACAGCAACCAATGAAAAGCGCCCCAAAAAAAACCAAACAAAGATACCAAGTCATGCATGATATGCATGGTATAACTACAGTATATGCTTACTATTGGTGTTACGCAGTCCCCTTGCCTACGGTAGATAGCACGTTGCATGAATACACAACTTGTCATAAATTGGGTTCCTGTGCAGTAACCAATGAAAAGCGCCCAAAAAACAAAAAACAAATATACCAAGTCATGCATGATATGCATGGTATAATTAACTACAGTATATGCTTACTCTGAGATTGTTTTGATGACGTCAAACAAACTGAATACTAGCCTGTGGTTGGTTATATCACTAAGGGTGGAGTCCTGTGAAATAACAACAGACGATATGAATAGACGATATGGTGTGATAATTGCATATACAGTATACACGATAACTTAAGCCACCGTTAGGGTTATTCGAAATTGTGTGACCTTGCTAAAGGTTTCAACACTATAGGGTATAATTTCACATAACATATCTATTGACGTAGATTTTGTTAGTTTGGGGGTTTTGGGGCGATTTTGTCTTTTCAAAGCCCTAGCTACCATAAAAGTACAAAAAATAAAATTGTAGTTGATCACACAATTCCCAATATCCATTTATCTGATCATTGGCTGAATAAGTGTCTATCTATCAAAGCACCGGTACATTCTATAGTACAATGAAAGTCTATGGTGTGTGGGGGGGGGAGGGGGTGGGGGTCGAGATGGCGGGGTTGTTGTTCACTTAATCCTTTATATTTCGATAAAAAGACACTCGTCATAGTAGCTTCATATACATTTTAATAAACATTAGTATATATACCGTATACACTGTTTGCCAAGAAACTGTACTCAGCTAAAGGAGCTACATATTTGTTGTGGGGGGAGGGTGAGGGGTAATTTTAATATTATCTCAGTTGTATGAACATGACAGTAACTAGATGTAACGCTTCATAGTCGAATAAACAGATAGGGCTTTGGTTTAGATTGAAGGAAAGCGTAATTTTCGCTTTATTTCACAAGATAAAATGATACATTGAGACTATTGAATCCCCCCCTGCCACCTCCCGCCTCCCCTTCCCCCACCGCTCCCTTCGTGATAAATTCATTTTCATTGGTTTACCTAAATCGACATTTTTTTTTTTTCATTTCACCAAACACTACTGAATTTCCCATAGCGTTATACTAGTTCGAAAAAGTAGACTACTGCATAATTTGAACACGCAACCCTTTCCTTCCCGCTACTTTGTGTGTTGTTCGTCTTTTTGTCATTCCTTTGATTGACATTTCGATGTCAATAGTTTCGGTCCAGTGGTCTCGCCATACTTGGCTTTTCACTTTACACTTTCATCCGGCGAACAAACCACAGCAGTTCCACCGATTATTATACTATTATGCATCGTCACTGCTGTGATATATTAACTGTTAATGCTGTGCTATATGTTTGTAAAACGCCATGTAAGGTGTAACTGTTTCCTCGAACTTAGCCGGACAAATCGACACCTTCTGATACCATGAATCATCCAAGTTCAAACCTCATCAAAGTAGTTTCTAAGTCGGTTCTATTGTGACGTATTGAAACTTAGAAAGAGTGAGTTGTTTGCAATGCTGTACTGCTTAATATATGACTGCAATGGAATGATGTCGTATGCCGATAAAGGAGTTTGTTAAACGTTAAGACAATTAAGAAAAGTGAGTTCAAAAGGGGGAAACTGATAGACCACTGGCTAAACCAGAAAAAAAAAAACATCACGAGTAGTATAACCCTATATGTGGAGTAGGGTTATTCTAAGCAATAAACAGCCTATAGACCCGCAAACTAAAACCTGTACGTTGTGGAGATATTAATAATTCGTATAGACATTTCTTAAATCACTGCGTCTAACATGAACTTGAATTTCCACAAGCTGTAAACCGAATCAATTATTCATGCCCCTTTCAATGTAAGGGTTGCTCCGTACCCAATATTAGCCTTATTTCATGATCCTTTACGCGTCCAACAATTAAATGTTCATTGCATTAAAGTTGTTTTTCGTTGGAGTACCGTCTCGTTGGTCTTGCTAGAGGTTCATGCAAAGTCTTGCATATGTTTGAAGAAAAGCAGAAGAAAAATGTGAGCTTGGTTTCCAATCCTCTTTTGTAAGCGAGTGTTATTTTTCAACACTTGTCTCCACCTCCATGATCTTAATTCTTCAAGATGGCGCTCGTTACAAAAACAGCGACTTTCCCCACAAATTGCACCCACATTGTCGTATGTTCACTGACGCGTCACGTGAAACGTGTAAAGAAAAGAATATGTGTATCTGGTTTTCAATCCTCTTTTGTAAGCGGAAGTTTATTTTTCAACACTTGGCTCCACCTCAATGATCTTAACTTTTATTAAGATGGCGCTCTTTACAAAAACAGCAACTTTTCTACCAACTTGACCCACATGATCGTGTGTTCACTGACGCGTCACGTGAAACGTGTGAAGACAAGAATAGTTGTATTTGGTTTTCAATCCTCTTTTGTAAGCGGAAATTTATTTTTCAACACTTGGCTCCACCTCAATGATCTTAACTTTTATTAAGATGGCGCTCGTTACAAAAACAGCAACTTTTCTACCAACTTGACCCACATGATCGTGTGTTCACTGACGCGTCACGTGAAACGTGTAAAGTAAAGAATATGTAATTGGTTTTTAATCCTCTTTTGTAAGCGGAAATTTATTTTTCAACACTTGGCTCCACCTCAATGATCTTAACTTTTATTAAGATGGCGCTCGTTACAAAAACAGCAACTTTTCCACCAATTTGACCCACAATGATCGTATGTTCACTGACGCGTCACGTGAAACGTGTAAAGTAAAGAATATGTGTATTTGGACGGTGTCAATCCTCTTTTGTAAGCAGGAGTTAACTTTAAACAGTTGCCGTCTCCACTTCAATTATCTTAATTCTTAACATGTCAAATAACTCAATGGATTAAGGTGACGACTTTTGATTGCTTGAACTTTGAGCAAGTCAAAAAAAATATGTAACTTAGTCATCAAATTTGCTACAGTAAAGCCACTTGCAGAGAGACTTTTCCATGAACCTTACTTAACACCTTTTGGATTGTCTAGGTTTTCAGAAACGACTTTATGTATGTATGTCCTTTACATCGGGCACCGAAGACTGTAAACGAAACAGTTTGGAGGGGAATGGAGGGCAGACGAAGGTGAAGTAAAATATATTTGAAAGCAATGAAGGGCATGGAGACGCGGGGAAAAGCGTGGGATTAGGAAGGGGATCAGTGAAGGAACAGAGGAATAGTAGGAATGACCTGAGAGCAGAAGAAACAAGAAGATAGCAGGGACTAAGGGGGTGGGGGAGGGACAAGGACAGAGGGAGGGAACAGATGCGAAAAGGGGAACGGGGAATAGATGGAAATATTTGGAAAAGCTTGCAGGTGAAAGGGGAAGAGGAATGCTCCCATTTGAAAAAAAGGCGTCCAATTAGTTTGGGATGAAAACGCTTTCAGTACAAAACTTCCAAATACCACTCTCCCAAACTTCAAACCAACAGAAGCGAAGATGCTGAAACCTTTTTTAACGATTCACCTCAAACTGATTTCTTTTGGCTCCAAATACTTGCCAAACACGATACAGACAAAATACGGTACAAGCCAAAAATGGGGGCGCTATTTACGTAAATTAAGTATCATAGTTATGGAGGGATAATGTCCTATACATGTATGTCCTTTACATCGGGCACCGAAGACTGAAAACGAAACAGTTTGGAGGGGAACGGAGGGCAGACGAAGGTGAAGTAAAGTATATTTGAAAGCAATGAAGAGCATGGAGACGCGGGGGAGAAGCGTGGGATTAGGAAGGGGATCAGTGACGGAACACTGAGAGGAATAGTGGGAATGACCTGAGAGCAGAAGAAACAAGAAGAGAGCAGGGACTAAGGGAGGGGACAAGGACAGAGGGAGGGAACAGATGTGAAAAGGGGAACGGACAGTAAATGAAAATATTTGGAGAAGCATGCAGGAGAAAGGGGAAGAGGAATGCTACCATTTGAAAAACATGACGTCCAATTTGTTTAGGATGAAAACGCTTTCAGTGCAAAACTCCCAAATACCACTCTCCCAAACTCCAAACCAACAGAAGCGAAGATGCCGAAACCTTTTTAACGATTCACCTCAAATTGATCTCTTTTGGCGCCAAATACTTGCCAAACTATTGTACTGAGCGTTTCGCTGAAGAGAACATACAACAACGGGGAGAGGGGACAACCCTGACGGACTCCCCTTCGAACCGGGAAGGGACCAGAAGTAAATCCGTTAACAGTGACCATGCTCGTGACGTCCTTATATAGTAAGGAGACCCAACAAAAAACACTGAGTTCAATCCGAAGGACTCTAACGATCTGAACAGAAAGTCGTGATCTACCATGTCAAAGGACTTCTCCTGGTCCAAGGAGACCAGTGCACATGGCAAATCACGAACTTTAACAAACTCGATCAAGTCTCTCATCAACCAGAGGTTATGTTGAATACACTTGCCTCGCACAGCAAAGTATGGAGAGGACCCACAATATCCGGCATCACATCCGCTAAGCGATTTCCTAATGCTTTGGCCAGGATTTTGTAGTCCACATTTAACAGCGTTATTGGACGCCTATTAGGGTCCAAAGGGTCTCCCGACTTTGGGAGGAGAACAATATTTCCAGCCCTCTGTTTTTGGCTCATGTAATTCAACTGCAAAGCGGTAGCGAACACGTCTCTCAAGTCCCCACCGAGAACCTCCAGAAGGTCCTATAGAACTCAGCAGGGAGGCCATCGGGACCGGGGGACTTCTTCATCGCTGCTACCGCTGTTCAGAGCTCACCAACGGAGAGATTCGAACCCAAGCTATCGTTTTTACTCTAAGGGAGGGGGGGGGGGGGGCTTGTCTTTACCAGACAACAAGTCTTCATGGAGATCCTCGCTAACAGCAGCCCTGGAGTACAGGTTCGAAAAGAACGACCTAAATACCTCAGATGACTAGTGACCTGACTTAGCGTGTGTTGTTCGCACAATTGACGTTGTGTTTATGAAGGGTGCACAATCGTACAAAATCGCCCAATGAGTCGGTATTCACATCTGGTCGGTTTTCCCTCAAGTTACCCTATTATATAGTTGACTCAATGTAATCAGTCTTACATGACACTCGTAACTCCCATATAATAACGGGCTTTGCGACAGTGTCTATCCACAGTCGATCACACCTCAAAGTTCCCCAATAAGTCCTAAGTGGCTTCCTGAGCCAAAGTGACACAATTAGAATACCAGCCATAACATATAGTCAGGGTGCTAACCCGGTTTCATTTACACGTTTGAGGACGGAAGGTTTGATGGTCCCGATCAGTAAAGGGCACAGGGGGTCTGGAGAATGAATATATATGAAATTTCCTTTTTTTTCGGGCGGCAATCTTGGATTCTGGCCGCCATCTTGGAAGTGGGTGGCCCAAGCAACATACCATGAGCATCATCTGTTTCAGTGAGCCCGGAAACACCTTAATTGACCCCTCATTTGTTCATATCCTATTTTTACAGCCAGATATATGACATTTCCTTTTTTCTGGCGGCCATCTTGAATTTTGGCCGCCATCTTGGAAGTGGGTTACACAAGCAACATGCCATGACCATCATGTTTCAGTGACCCCGGAAACACCTGAATTTACCCCTCATTTGTTCATCTCCGATTTTTACAGCCAGATTTGACATTTCCTTTTTTTCTGGCGGCCATCTTGGATTTTGGCCGCCATCTTGGAAAATCGGAACCGATTCAGTGGGTTCCACGGATAAAATCAATAGACAGGTCGAAAAGAAACTCCATGCCAAATTTGGTACTTTTGTCCGGCCGGTAACGTTAAATTTGCTAAGTCACCTGACTATATACATGTATGTCCTTTACATCGAGCACCGAAGACTGAAAACGAAACAGTTTGGAGGGGAACGGAGGGCAGACGAAGGTGAAGTAAAATATATTTGAAAGCAATGAAGAGCATGGAGACGTGGGGAGAAGCGTGGGATTAGGAAGGATATCAGTGAAGGAACAGAGGAATAGTGGGAATGACCTGAGAGCAGAAGAAACAAGAAGAGAGCAGGGACTAAGGGGGGGGGGGGGGGGACAAGGACAGAGGGAGGGAACAGATGTGAAAAGGGGAACGGGGAATATATGAAATATTTGGAAAAGCATGCAGGAGAAAGGGGAAGAGGAATGCTCCCATTTGGAAAAAAAAAGACGTCCAATTAGTTTGGGATGAAAACGCTTTCAGTGCAAAACTTTCAAATACAACTCTCCCAAACTCCAAACCAACAGAAGCGAAGATGCTGAAACCTTTCTAACGAGTCACCTCAAATTGATCTCTTTTGGCGCCAAATTGCCAAACACGATGCAGACAAAATACGGTACAAGCCAAAAATGGTGGCGCTATTTACGTAAATTAAGTATCACAGTCAAGTAGGGATAATGTCCTATACAGAAGAATACAAACTACCTTTTCGGGAATTTCTGGGCGCTCCAACGGAAACACTGGCTTTATTTCCAATGTTACATGGTAAGTTAAATGCGGAGAAAGTTGGGAGAGCGAGTCTGACTTAATTAATCGCCTTTGCTAAATCCTACATGTAAGACAGGATTGGTGTGCAGGTATATAGATCACATGCTCTAACATAAATTATTTCTGAAGTTTGGCTTCAACCTTGCTATGATATAGATATGTATCTAAGACCATATTCAAACATAACGAAAGATATCATTCTCTGGTCAGTTACTATGCGTCAATGTGTATGTTGCGAGCATGTTTATGAAATTTAATTGAATTGTTTTCCCGTTCAAATCCTGTATATATAGCAAAAATGTCGCCAGACATTCATTTACGATAAATGTACCGTGTCATATATACCTCCCCTTTTTGATCTTGAACTTTCGAACAAAGTCGAAATTGTTTGCCCCTCACTTTTTGGTTTACCGAAAGGGAAAACTATGGAGTCACTCTTACCGTCCTTGCAAAATTGCGAGGTGGAACTCGGATTGCAAAGTCAGCAATAACTATCACACGAATCGCAAAGTCGTTAATTACCGTTACGGTTAGATTCGTCCAGAACGGCAGCATACGAAAAGCCAAAGCCGAAGCCAAAGTGAATTAATCAGGTCACACATCCGCAGTCTTTGCATGCTAAGTACTTGAATACCGCCCTCATCCCATACTGTAGTTTGGATTCTTTTAATTGCCAACGCACAACAATCCACCCTCCTCCGCCTCCTGTGTTTGGTGACCTCTGCACCTTTACCTGCCTGCTATTCCGGCCATGAGGTTATAGTCATTGACGACTTTGTATCCGCGGTCATCCTCACAAGTTTGCAAGGACGGTGGGTCAGAGTGCCTCCATAGTTTTCCCTTCGGGAAACCAACAAATGTGCTGCCAATGTCTCCTATAAGCCGTAAGGCTGACGGACTTCCAACATAGCTGTGTGCCGGGGCAAGGAATGTAGTACTTCTGTAGTTATGACATCATAAAGTTAAAGGTTAAACAACCAAAAACCTTGTGGCCTTGACGCAATCCTCGACACACATTTGGCCTATCAGACTTAATACCAAACGTGACGGAGCATTTGATGAAAGGTCAAATTAGTGCAAACAATTATTGCAGCAAACTCCTCCCACACCCTAAGCACTTCAAACTTTGGTAGGTATGATTGGGCATGGGATGTCCAAAAACATTTACAATATAAATCTACCCCCACCTCCTGCCTCTCCTCCCTTCCCCTGCATACCACTCTCATCATGCAAATTCCAAGTCACATGATTGGCTTACTCAAAAACATAGGTTGAAACAAATCCATGACAACACCATGTAAACAGTAGTAATAGTAAACTTGTTTTGAAGTATGTAACCTTTGTATATTTTTGTTTCTATGTTATTCAACAATTACTGGATTAACCTCCCTCCCCCCCCCCTCCCCCTCCACCAAAAATTCTGTATCAGATGGGGTTTTTTCAATTAGAAAAAATGCAATATTTCAACAACAAAAAGATAAAGAAGAACATTTATGTTCATGCAAACAATTATTCAAAATAAACATAATTTTTACAGTGAATTAATTGTATTTACAAAGAAATAATAACATCAAGGAAATCTATCAGAAATTATTATAATAACAAAGGAAATATACTGAGAACCATATTAAGTCATAACGTCCGTTTTCAGTATGTATTAAATTGAAAACAAAAACTTTGTCACACAAATATTGGCATAGAAGCAAAAACAATACAAACAAATCAACAAACAAACTAAAAAAAAACTAAAAAACTGGCATTTAGTTATGTCACATAACAACATAATATATATCAGCCTCTTTTGTCTTACTTCATGTAACTTCATGAAACTTGGTTAAGTTGATGCACTTACACCCAGAATTAGGGTGCAAGTAAATCCACTTTAATTCCTTTAAAGGGGTGGGGGTGGGGGGAGAGATACCTTTTGTATCTCTAAAAGGAGACACAAACCCCTCATAGCTGTGAAGGGTAAAAAATCATATTCATAAATGTAACCATAAAGGAATTGACTTCCCCCTTATTTTTTTCCCCGTTTTTATTTTTGACTATTAATTTATTTGTTGCTTTTTTTCCCCGGAAAAAAAACTTAGTAGTTTTGACATGATTTTTTGTTATTGCTTCAAAAAGAATGCAATTATCACTATCGACTACAATCTCATAAACAAATAGATTAACTCAAGACTTTTGACGAATTTAACCCCTCTCCTTTCCCCCTCCCCCGCAAAAGAAATGATGAAAGCAAAAGGAACAGCTCCAAAACTTCTTTAATCGCCATATTTGAGTGTCGGGTACCAAGGTCGACACTGACTCTGTCCTTGTTTTGTATCTACACGTATAACACATCTTTATATTTCTTATTTACAAAATTAAGTTTCTTTTATTTATTATATACTTTACAATTATCTGATGACGCACTTGTACAACGATCCCGAACAGACAATAACTGTCTCTACATTGCATTTGATCATCATGGGTCAATTTTGTATATTAGCTACGAAAGTATATCCCTCGTTTAATCATCAATACCATCTGAAGGGACACACCAAAAAAGAAAAAAAAAAAGGAACTTTTGTTTAAACTTCATTCTATGGGAATAACAAAGGAGAACACTGCCTACATCCTACACATTTCATTTCATCTGTAAGAAAAACTAAATGGCACCTTTTATTCGAATTTACCATTCCAGCCGATACCCAAAACATTTGTTTTTAGAAATTGCTCAAGTGTTCAGTCAAGCAGCGCCAGTACACCGGTCAACGGCTGGATGTGAACCTCAATTGAAACCTACCCCTCACACCTACCCCCCCCCGTTCCATGTTCTTTCGACACACCCACACCCCTCCCTCTCTTGCAGTTGCACCTATAGCTACATGTTCACCATTCCCATCTCCCATCGGCAACCTTTACTTAAAACCAATATGACTAACATGCTAACATCATGTTAGTAACATGCCCACTCCAGCCAATATTTTACAGTGGTATTTTCCACAGATGAGTATGAAAGAACCATTTTATTTCGATTTTTAATTGATAGATGCTACTATTAATATCATGTTTTTTGAAATTATTTGTTGTTGTTGTTGTAATTAAATCTGTGACTCTTTAGACCGAGGTATTCATGCAAATATCATTGTTAGTAAAGTTCAGGTCCTAGCTGCTCATTATCTGTATAAACTTGTCAAAAACAGGATTATAATTTCCTTCTCTTCTTCTTTGATATTCATTTTTTAATGTGTGATTTTCATTTTTTAGAAATAGAATGTTATTCTTACCAAGTAATTAACATTCATTTGGAATTAACAATTTTTTTCCATTGTTTTTAACAATTTTACAGTCATTTTTCCATTTTCCACTTGTATAATAATACTTCGACTTGTTATAAAAAAAAATTTAAAAAAAACGTCAAACTTCAAACAGCTGCATTTAAATGTGAGACTATGATTTTTTTTTTTTTTTTTTTAACAAATTCTTTTCTGCCAAACCAAAACCTATTGCAAATATTATGCAACAATTAGTTTGATATTCTACCCTAACTTTTGATACATCTTTTAATTGGAAATCCTTGACACAGAGATCCAGTGATGCCACATTCAAAAGCGGCATATTTTCTTTTCAAAGTGGAACTAATTTTGTAGACCAAATATTGTCTGCAATACCTAAAATATTTTTAAGCATTTTAAGGATAAATTTAAAATGTCAAGCACCTACTAATTGACAGCACAAGTTTTGAAATCAATTCAATTTTGTATTCATGAAGAAATAACCAAAAAAAAAAAAAAAATTGCAAAATCCTACCAATGAGGACGAAAAAATAATAACAGAACGAAAAACGGACGGTAGGTATTAAACCCTTTGTTTATATGGACGAGAGTCATATTAAATTTGGAGATTCTTTGTACACTTTGGCGATATAAAAAACAAACGAGAGTGAAATGATTTGCCAATTTTGTATCCAAACAATATTTCAACAAATTAGTATTTAAACCTCAGTTGCACCGAGTGACATGGGGTACCACAGCAACATGGCTTCTCTGAGGTCAAATTGTCACAGAAAGCTGTCACAGTCACTAGACCATTATCAGGAATGAAATACTGAAAACTGATCAAATGTTTGACTGTTATCTTTGAGCTATTAATAAGCTGTTAATTATTAACTTCAGCTGTTAATTATTACTTTAGCTGTTAATTAGCTGTTAATTAGCTATACTGATAATTAACTTTAGCTGTTAATTATTAACTTCAATTATTAACTTTAACACTGTGGTTAAAAATATTTCTAAAAGTTTAGAGATGACCTCTTGAAAGGTAGGCACACATACCAGTGTATATGTATGAAATACCTCTCTCTAGCAAGGAGGCATACATACCAGTGTACCTACTTTTTTGAAATTATACCTCTAGCAGCGAGGCACACGTACAGTGTATACGTATAATATACCTCTAGCAGGGAGGTACAGATACAGCGTATATAAAACAGCTCTAGCAAGGAGGCATGCTTACAGTGTAAATGTATAAAATACCCCTAGCAATTAGGCACACATAAAGCAAATATATTTATATATAAAGATCAGGAAACCTGTGTTGGTATAAAGAAAATATATATTGGTATAAAGCAACACGACACTTCTCGTTGTGCCAATCATAATATATATGTATTTATACAACACCTAATTGTATTCTAGTCATTTGCTTGGTCAATTGCTCGTTGATTGCATGCAAAATCCGCTCTATTCCACTCTATGAAATAGAACCATGGGTTGTACTTTTTTGATAGCACTTTTTTCAATGGTAAGAGAGCAGAGAAACCTGTCTGTTCAAACAATCTGTTGTATGAGTGCATTTTACGTCCAATCCTATCCAAATTTGAAGGTGTTGTATAAAACAAATACTGAATGGTTTCCATTCGTGCAATAGAACAATTATTTCATTTGTTGAAAGATGTAATTTGTTCCATTCAACTCGGCTGTGCCTCGTTGAATGGAACATTCCATCTTTCAACTCATGAAATATTTGCACTATTGCACTCATAACCATTCATTATTTGTATAATATCATATATGTATATATCATATATATATATATGTATAACATACGTACATTAAACATCAGTAAGGTCTCTAAGTTGCATCCTAATTTTTTTTTTCTTGGCAGTTCAACTAGCAGTCAGTGTCGATAATCATGGAGTTTGATTTATAATTATTCAAGTTATGGATTATACTCTAAACAAAAATCTGAAAATTTTCAAGTATTATATTTTTTTCGATATCCGATCTATAACACTTCCTCTTCTAATTTTTAAATATTTTTTATCTTTCCCTCCTTTTTAAATATATATATACATATATCTTTGTAGTATTTTTTTACCCTTCTAAACTTACTTTCCTCTATTTCAGGTTCAATTTGAAAGAGTTAATACCTCACCGACCTACTTCTCTTAAGGTATCTCTGCAAAAATTAACAATTATACCACATTTTCTTACAATATTTACATACAATAACGTTTCTCTCTGTACAGTAACTATCTCCCATGACATAAATGTGTCCAGAAGCCATGAATTATAAACTAAAGAGCTATTCTTTCCTTATATTGCCCAGAGGACCTACAAAAGTAAATTCAAAATCTTTTACTTTCACACAGAAACAAGTCAGGTCAATAACCCTTGAAGCAAAAAGAAAGAAAAAAAATAAATTTAAACTAAGCAAAAGAAACATTGTCAAAGTTTTCTGCTCTTCAAATGTTAGTATCATCAGAAACAACAGTAACATGTCTGTTTCTGTAGCAATAATTAACAACTGTGGACTTATTTTTATACAAATTTAAATTGATTGAATTTAAATTTATGAAAAATTTGAGGGTGAAATAAATAAATAAAATAAAGTTTTCTTTTCTTGCATTAACATTGACCTGGAGAAAAAGGAGAAGGTAGACTAGAGTCACACATATTGCAACACTTCTCCAAATTTTATAATTTTAATTTTTTTTGGAATAATGCTCGGTGAGATTTTTGCGATTGGAATCGGAAGTGTTTCATTTCTGTAATAATGTCGAGTGTGTGTCTACCCTGCTATTCGGTCTTCCCGGAGATTAATGAAATACGAAATACTAGCTAATGGGAAGAAACCAAGTTTTCATATCAAAACAGTGTACATCTCAATTTCCTAACACACCATTCTTGCATAAAGGACATAATTAAATGCACCTACCAAGTCAAGCCCCCCCCCTCGGAAAAATTTCTTTCAACCAAAATACAGTAATCGGTTACTAAGTTTACTTAATATCCGTTCAATGAAACACTTAACCAAAGGGAAAAGCTTGATCCAACTCTAGCACTCTCAAATCCAATAAATTGCTTTAAACGTAACTGTTGGTAAAAATCGACTTAAATGCCTTAACATCTAGTCTTGGCATGGCCTTAGTTTACATTTAAACAGTTGTGACATTGTTATATGTTATATTATGCGTAAAAAAAATTTTGGCTTTGGTTAGTAACATTGTTTTGACTTTGGTTGAAGTGGGTTACAAGTAACATTGTTTTGACTTTGGTTGAAGTGGGTTACAAGTAACATTGTTTTGACTTTGGTCATGGGTAAGTAACATTGTTATAGATTTTGGTGTTAGGTAGTAGTAAAATAACCTTGTAGTGTTCCAGTTGTAATAGTAACGTAAGTAGAATGCAGAATGATGTCAGTTCTCTCTTTCAAGTTCAATTTAAGCTTTCCATTACTAAACTCCAACCAACCCAAACCTACTCTGATCTTCTCTCTTGAAAGCTCCTGGCAAAGCTTAAAAACTGCCAGAGAAACTATTTTTAAAGAAACCCAACCAACCTGTGAGAGGTCGTGCTTTACAGCTTAATCATCAGTTTGCTTGTTTGTTGCAACAAAAATTGAGGCCAACGTGGGCATGCGATGGTGTTGATGTGAAACGATCTCTACCAACTCATCTTGGATGAGCTTGAGTAAACAAGATGGTGGATGTATCTTATCTCATGTTAATAATGGAACACAAAGAACATGCGCTATTTGACATAGGAACTCGGAATCGTAACCATGGTAGTCTGTTGCAAGCCACCATTGGTTGTCAGATCTTTCTACCAGCCGATTCTGTGAGGTATCTTCGTGTATTTAAACCGTCTCTGAGCGTCCTGTCTGGATTACGATTCTCTGTTCATTCTCGTCTTTTCCGTTTTGCCTTTGAACCCAGCGTCCTGTCTGGATTCAGATTCTCTGTTGATTCTCATCTTTTTTGTTTGCCTCAGTCACCCCCTCACTGCTTTATGCACGGTAAGGAATTAGATCTATTTTTCTCCAGCAGAGATCCATTCCAAGCCATCCCGACTCCTCCTTCTCCCCGGTCGGGCCAAATGGACGCCAGATCGTTACAGAGTTTGGTTACGGGAGACGGGATATCGGGAGAATGCTCCCTTCTCTTCTCTCCGTCCATCTCATCTTTATGACTTCCCTGTTGCGATTCGTAGTAGAACGGATTGAGTTTCTCGCTGACTCTTTGGACGTTTAGGGCCCTAGAGCCGGAGTCAGAGTTGCTTCTGGTTACACCTCTCTTTCTGGACGACTTGTAGAGGTTGCCGGGGGCGTCCGTTGTCGCGGTGGTCCTACAGCGGCTTCTATGTAATTCTGCAGGATGAAAATAATTATGTCCTGAACCAATAAGTTTGATAGTATCTTTCAAACTAATTGTGAATAATTGTGAGAATTCTTCAATTTCTTCCACATGGTAGCCTAACACCACACTAAGTCAGTGGGGTAATCTACCTAACCATCTGTTTATTAGCTGAACTTGTGACGCAGTTATAAGATATCCATGGAATACTTTCGTTGTTGCTGTCATCTTCGACCATATAGTAGCCTAAAACCACACTAAGTCAATGGGAAAAATTTTGCTTAGGAATTGGGTAATAAATCAGGAACCGGGTCGTATCGCGTCGGGCGGGTACCCTGCTACCCGGATAACCCGTGCAAACACTAGAAGAAACCATGACAAATAGCTGCAACTCCCATCAACATCCAGCAAAGATTGACCATTTTACAAGTCTTTTCTTAATTCTAGTTTCATTTATGAATAAACATTAGCTAATTATGCACATTGATGATGTAAAGGGAGTGACTGCCTTATTTTCTGTTATGTTATTCATTTGCTTTTACAACCTTTGTTTCAAGGACACTGAACACAGGTTTGTGGCCTATGGACAATTTCTCGAAATATTTTGTTGACTTCATCGAAAAGAGGAACATCACATTCTTCAAATGATATATTTGGGCTTGTAATAAAGGGTTAACTTCTGAAGGGGACAAACAAGAAATTTTGATGAGCACAACACTCCACGTCATAGTTTGCACATATTTAATGAGTTTCACAGATTGATCAAAACTTAAAATGTGTATATCTTGGAAACAAAAAAAAGAGCTTTTCAAACTTTTTCAAAAGATTTTGAATGACAATATCACACACAACAGATTTACTGAATATGGCTAGGTGTCCATAGTACTTCAAGAGTTTGGAAACATTTGTGGCACAACTGCCTCTACAGACACACTCCACTCTTTAAAATAAAACCTAGAGGAAGTCAGCAATCCCACAACACTATTCCAATCACACTGAATCATAACTGTTTAAATCAAAGACCAAACAACTTCATCCCCCTCCTCCACCACCTACTACCAACCACTCCCCCAAACCCCACCACCAACCTGCAAACCACAGTGCTAAGTGGTATCTCAACCTTGTACTATTTTAAACTTGGATTACTTTAGAATCTTTTGAATAGGCTTCACCATCAAGTGGAACTGTGATATCACACATTGTCGAGGTGGCTTCCATACTGAACAAGAACTTGCAATCTCTTGGATGCTCCCACCCCCCCCCCTCTCCCCAAGCATTTCTATCACATAAGACAAACGAACATTGTCTCCTATAATTAGCATTCTAAAGTGAGTCTGTGTCATGCTTTCTTGTAAACAACAACCGAAAAGAATCCTCCTGCTAATAACGGGCACGCATCAGACACAATGGGAAGTCTGTGAGGGTAGGTGAAGGGGTACACATCTTTTCCAAAGAAAAGCCCTCCTTGTTAAAAAAAAAATGTTCAGAAAAAAAATAATAAAAATGAAAAACTTACCAAACCTTGCATCTGTACAGGATAATGACTTGCTAACATTAGTGACATGTGGGTGTCTCATTTCGCCTAAAATGGCCACTATACTGTGAAATGTTGGCCTCTCCTTTGGAGAAACCTGGAGTTGATAGACGAAGGGAGAAGAAGATCTTGCTGACTTTGTCCAAAAATCTCAAAGCTCACCAAAGACTAGGGGAGGGGGGGGGGGGGAGAGTTAGTGTCGCAATTGCAACGAGGCATGAATTGTAAGAAAATCATGAGGTGAGAATTTACAAGTTACCATACATACATACACATATACCTTCACACATACATACCTTCTTCATTGAGGAAGGGGGGGGGGGGGGGAATTAATATATGGAAAACCAGAGCTCAGGTGTTTGATAGCTCTTTGAAACTCCATGAAACATAATATCTACTTTTCACAGAAAACAGTGCCAAAAATATATTACATATCCAGAAGGATGCCTAATATATGTTGTAATATTTGCAACCTAATGTGGTATTACATATCGACCCTGCAGTACTTTTATGTTTGTTTTCTAGTACTTTGGTTGGATAGGTAGGACAGAGGCATGAACATCCTGACAGTTCTAGACACACACTGACAATGTTTCCACGTCATGACGTGCATAAATGAAGAGCCAGACCATTTACACCCCACTGCATTTACTTTCCCCTTAAATGAGATGTAAAATCTGTTACGTGGGTCCCTCAAAAATCTCTCGGTCTATCGTCTGCATGACGAGCTAGCCAATTACTCTGTACCTGCGTGAAAATCAGTAACACTTGAAGATGTGGTAGATACTTTACCTTACAGCACTGTATTGCGATATTAAACATATTCTTAGGACATTCACCGGCCAGAAATTGAAAGCCTGCTTCATTCAAACCGAAATCCTAAAAGGAGAAAAAGAAGAATACAAATTTCTATTTTGGTTTGCTCATATAATTTGCTCATATAATTTTTTATTTCAAAAGGGGGGGGGGGGAAAACAATAAAAGGGATGAATTTTTTTGGAAATATCACAAGAATTTTTGAAAACCCTTTAAACAGCGATTATTGAATGTGTTAAGATACTTTGCACATGCAACGCTTCAGGTTCATAAACAGTAATAACCATGTACATACACACAACAGACAACGGATTAGATACAAATGTCCCAAAGATCAGCGGCGACTCACCATCCTCCTTGGCAGTTCTTCGGGATCGGCGCTTACTCTGCCGATGATCTCGCACATGATAATCCCAAAAGAAAATACGTCGCACTGTAGCAAATGGAAGAAGAGATCAAAGGATGCATTTATGAAGAGGTTCTCACACGAGGAGTGTTCAACAAGCACTAAACGTGTCATAACCCGAAACTAATACCTAGTAATGGATCAACATCTTGTTCGTTCCTAACAAAGAATCAAGACAAGCTGACAACGTGCATTGCAATTTTTACCATAGTAACATAGGGAAATTCGGTCTTCGTAATAGAGCAATACAAATTTGGAATGATCTATCAAGAAAGTTGAAGTCTATAACTTCAAAACCCACATTCACCAGACATTTGAAATTAGAAATTTATTAACTCGTACTAGTATTATATAATCTATTCACATATTCATCTCAGCATCATTAGGATTTTATTACTGTATATTTAATCCTTACGTATATTCTGTATTATATATATTTGTACATTTTTCTTTTCTTTTCTCCCAGGCAGTCTCCTACCTTGTTAAGTCTTTTTAAGACTTTATAGGAGACTTCCTTTCCCACTGTACACAATTGGCGATCAAACAAATAAATGAATTAAACTAAGTTTGCTTCCCACAAAACTCTACTAGCATTTAAAGGGTTAGAGGGCCCGACAGGTTCCATTTCTGTGCAGGCTCTTCTTCGGTTTGTCTACGGGAAGAAGGACCTGCAAGGTTTGAAATGTGATTGACAATTTTTTTGCAGTACTTAGATAAAACAGGTTTTTTTTTTTTAACAGGATCACTTTCCTCTAAGCCTCTTTCACATTTTCCTACGGTAGATGATAACACCGTACAGCTGTGTAGAAGATAAATTTTTGCAATCAGCATGTTGCATTCATACTGTTGATTACTCTACTAATTACTTGATAATTTACATGAATAACAGCAAAATCTTCTACTAAAAGTCTATACCTAGTGTTTTTTTCCCATTTTGGGGTTGAAGGGTAGTCAAATTTCTTGTGAGAATTTTTAAAAGCATTTTATTTTTAATATGCTGAACAATCTGACTTGGGTTGGTGAAATTCCACATTGGGAGACATTACAGGGTGATCGAAAACATGTTTGGAACCTAAGATTTAAGCTCACTGAGAAGATTAGTGGACACAAAGTCACCAAGTTATTAACAAATGGTAGCATTGTGGTTTGTTTTTTATCTTTCTTTACAGCATATAACCTGCCATTTGTTCGGATTTATGGTGAATCTTTGCCTCAAGTTTAAAGTACTCTGAAAGCAAAAGGGCCTTAGGACATGCAAAAATTCCGCACATTCCAGGATTAATGTGAACTTATTTACTTCAAACTAACATGCATGGTAACATAAAAATCGATGCTAAACTTGGTAGTCCAGCTGCTTTGGCTGATGAGCCTTCCTTCTGGAAGTAATAAGTACTACCAAGATGTGTAAACCTATACTAATAGTTGTAATTAAATGTTGAACCAGTATATGAACATTGATGTAATGTTGGGAAAAGTCACAGTTTAAACCATCAGTTAGAGAAGATCCTACCGTTAGGGTAAACAGCTGTTTTTTTGCCTGTTGCATGGCTTTAATTATCACTAGTTGTAACAAACAGGAAGTAGAAATAACACTTCCAAATCCTGAAATGGAGTATGTTGAACATACTGGTGAATTTTTAGTCCACATCGACACTCTGCAGACTGTGTGGTGCAACAACAAAAGCGGGTTGCGAGAACCTTTAGGTCGGTCGCTGGAATTTATCCAGACGTCGGAAATTTTATCTCTTGACAGCGAAAACAGAGATGGATTTGAAAGTGTTTTTTTTTTTTTTCTTTTAAACATTCAGTACATATAGTCCAAGCTAGATTTCATGAAATCTGAACATTGATTCTGAAGGGTGGAGTTGGGGGGGGGGGGGGGGGGGGGTGGTAGGTCATTGTTGCACTCTACATGGAAGATCATGGGCTGTGGGCCTAGAAGTTTTGTCGGACCGCTGATCTAGGTCCATTAGTGAAACATGTGGCTTACCTTTGAATCGTAAAATTTCCCATGAAGGCACTCAGGTGATATCCAATATGGCGTCCCGACAACCGGTAAGACTTCATTCTCACTTCTACGATTTTTAAACAGAAGAAAAGAACGCATAGTGACATCATATACAGACAATCGATGCTCCCAAATCCTAAATCTACGCCGTTTATGCCTCGTGTTATTGTTGGAGGTGTGTTAAACATCCTTCTAACCAAGCCATGTTTAGCATTAACAAATAACTGGATATCGACTCTCAAAATTAACTAAGAGATCTTTGTGGATGAAACCATCGGCTGAGCCTGTGTTGCTTGTGCTACACACTGTCTAGTCTAGTGGGGTGGGGTGGGGTGGGGTGGGGGTAGTGCAGTTGCAGTCCGCATCTAACCCTGACGCAATTTTCTAAGACCATCGAGTCGGCTTTTCACAACCTCTGCAGGCAATGGAGGAGGAGAGATCAAACAAGCTTTCAAGCAAGTTTCTCAAACAAGGAGTCTTCCAACATGCTTTCAACATTTCATAACCCCAGAACTAATCCCTTGCATCATTCAAGTGGAGGTCCTACATCTTTGTTTGGTCCTTAAATAAAATCCAACTTAGTTTGCTCCCCCCAAAATTCTACCAGCATTTAAAAAATGTAAAATAAGTGCACCCGGTGTTCCATTCTAGCGGGAACTTCTTGTGGCCAGAAGTAGATGAAATATGTATACTTTGAGGCATTTGTGCAGCAACAACAGGCTTCTTAGGGTTAAATTGTGCGAGGATATTTCAACGTTTTATAGATGGGTATCAATGCACATGTAAAGCTCTTTGATCCTATGAGCTTATAATAACAAAATAAACATAGAGTAAGATTCCCAAATCACTGGCCCACCACCCAGTACGGTCACATCCTTAAGTGTTCTGGCCCGTGGAACAGGAACCAAAATTTCACTGTGGTGTGCAGGATCCCTTTTTGAGCCCATTCCTGGTTTACTACAATTATTACCAAAGTTTTGAATCCCACAGATTTATCATTAGCTTTATTTCCAGGTCATCAAGCTACCAACATGCCAACACTAGAAATTACAGTTACTGTATCTCAGCTTCTGTGTCATCAAGAAACCGTTATCCAGTTCTAGTATATTTGAAGCTGTATTTTTAGCTTTGGGGTTTCTCATAAATTTTTGCAATCCTCAATCCAGCTGATTGACTGAAAATATTACCACAAAAATACAACAACAAAAAAGCACACAATTTCTAAATAACGGACTCTTCTCAGATGTCAGCAGAATAAAACTAGTTGTGTACAAGTACTTCATAGCATGTACTGTAGTCATTATCAATCTAATCAGTACATAGTATCCTAACCACAACTACATACAATAATTCCTGCTTGTTAATACTCTGTGCTTCAGGTTTCATGTTTGCTACTTACTTCCTTCCTTAGTACATTAATTGCTTCCTTATTTACCTGATTGTTGGTTAAGTCCAACCTCCAACATTTCTACCTTAAGTTTTTAAGATAAAATACCCCCCAAAAATTACCAAAAAAACCACAAAAAAAACAGGTAAATCTATGCAGAATACAGCAAGGAAAGTTTCTTACTTTGGTATCCTTACAGCAAGTCCAAGATCAGCAATTACACATTCAAGATCAAGGTTTTTTCTTCTTACTAAAATATTCTGAAATAAAGTGTTTTCAAAAAGAGAGAGAGGAAAGAAATTATCATATCACCAGGTTGTCAACTGAATTGAACTGATACACACATTTGTAATATTAAATTTAATATCATGTTGAATTCTTGTATTCCCTTACTGGAGTACATGCTGGGACCTATAAGCATGACAGAACATTGCAGGGATAATGAAACTTTAACTGGTGATATTTACATGAATGATAACAATTTTCACAACCTTAACAAGAAGCCATGGTGATATTTTCCTCATCCTGTTTCCATTGTCACTAGTGCTGCACTTATGCTCCAAGGGACAATCTTACTTTGAGACTGTATGACAGTATCTTCCAGGAGACAAACTTACTGTACTTTCAGACTGTACACTGTCATACTCCAGGAGACAACCTAACTCTCAGACTGTACACTGTCATACTCCAGGAGACAACCTCACTCTCAGGCTGTACACTGTTATACTCCAGGAGACAACCTCACTCTCAGACTGTACACTGTCATACTCCAGGAGACAACCTCACTCTCAGACTGTACACTGTCATACTCCAGGAGACAACCTCACTCTCAGGCTGTACACTGTTATACTCCAGGAGACAACCTAACTCTCAGACTGTACACTGTCATACTCCAGGAGACAACCTCACTCTCAGGCTGTACACTGTTATACTCCAGGAGACAACCTCACTCTCAGACTGTACACTGTCATACTCCAGGAGACAACCTCACTCTCAGACTGTACACTGTTATACTCCAGGAGACAACCTCACTTTCAGACTGTACACTGTCATACTCCAGGAGACAACCTAACTCTCAGACTGTACACTGTCATACTCCAGGAGACAACCTCACTCTCAGGCTGTACACTGTTATACTCCAGGAGACAACCTCACTCTCAGACTGTACACTGTCATACTCCAGGAGACAACCTCACTCTCAGGCTGTACACTGTTATACTCCAGGAGACAACCTCACTCTCAGGCTGTACACTGTTATACTCCAGGAGACAACCTCACTCTCAGACTGTACACTGTCATACTCCAGGAGACGACCTCACTCTCAGACTGTACACTGTTATACTTCAGGAGACGACCTCACTCTCAGACTGTACACTGTCATACTTCAGGAGACAACCTCACTCTCAGACTGTACACTGTTATACTCCAGGAGACGACCTCACTCTCAGACTGTACACTGTTATACTCCAGGAGACGACCTCACTCTCAGACTGTACACTGTCATACTCCAGGAGACAACCACACTTTCAGGCTGTACACCATTAAATGTTAAAGGAGACAAGTTTACTAACATTTTACAGTCAAGGAGAGGTATTCATGTTCAATGCCATTCATTTCCTGTGAGTATGACAAACATACTAACCTGAGATGATAAGTCTCTATGCATAAATCCTTTGGAGTGTAAGTACTTCATGCCCTTTGCTACATCGTTGGACAATTTTAATTTTACAGGCCACGAGAGGTATTCCCGGTCATCACAGATTAACTCTTGGAGATTCCCGCCGTTGATAAACTGAAAGCAAGAGAAGAGAGAAGACACCAAATATAACTTAAAAAGCCATAACAAAAAAACAAAAAAAGCCATTTTCAGCTTTGTAATGCACAGGCTGACAACTCCCACTTTTGAGAACAATATTCCTTACTATTAGTCTGTTACTGTAAAGTACAGTACATCAGATGCTATAGTGAATTTTAAGGCTTTATAGCTTTTGTTAGTCTAAATGACAGTGTGTATTAAAAGTTCATTGCACTGTGCACTATTTATGAGGCCTCTGGAAAGTCTCATCCTTGATATATGTCAATTATAATGAATAGCCTGGGCTGATAGTCTTCCTTGTAACAGTCTTGACACGAGACACTCGGTACAGATATTAACACGATTAACCATTAAGTACAAAGTCAACATGTAGTTTCAATTTCCGTGAACAGGCTCTCCAAATGTCAAAGAAATATGACTTTAATTTTATCAGCAACATTAATAAACTTATCGGGTTTGAGTGACGAGCTTACCTGTCTCCTCACAAACTTAGCAGTCTCGTTCTCATGCACAAAACCAACGTTCTGGTGCGCTTTGGGTGGTAGAATGAGAAGGAAGGGCATTGATAGGACGGGTCCGGTCATAGAGGGCGCACAGTGTTAAAAAGGTTACCAGTTCATTCTATGCATGGTAGAACGAGGTGCTGAGGTTGTGGGGAGACAGGTAAGCGAGGAATGAAGTCAATCGTACCATTCAGTGTGAAGACTATGTTTAACATTTGCAACATTCAGTGTTTACTGCAGCTATTACATTCTTCAGAAATAAACTACTAACCCAGGGTCCCAAGTACAATCTATACCAACCTCCCTCTGAAAGCTTCATGGGATATGGTTCTCCATGATGTACTGTTTACTACTTTCTGTGTTGACCTTTGATGACCTTTGGATACCATTCAATAATGAAGTTTCGTACAAAAGTTGTCCATCAGTCCGAACTTTCATGCTTCATTTCAAATCAAGGGGGGTAAAAAAATACCCCCCAACAATTTTGAAGTTTCTCTTTTAAATACCGGGTGTAAATACGCTTGGAATGAAATGCAAGTACCAAATCTATTCTCCACTTGACATGTATTTGACCCCCAAAACAACACAACCCTAACAACGAAAAAAACAAAACAATAGCACAGATGGCAGATTTGGTCGATTGATGACAAGACCGGCTACCAAACATTAAGGGCAGCATTCAAACTCATGGGATATAAAACCGATCAGCGATGACTGAGCTAGTTATAGCCAGTTACAGAAATATTGAACTTCTGGTAATTTATAACCTTTCAAATGGTTGTGTCATTTCCTTTCTTGTGGATATGATACTGCAACAAAAGAACCGGAAAATTCAAGAAGCAGGAATCGATCAGTGACCTTCGCATCCTGTGTCAATCCTATTCCTTTCTTTTCGAGCTTAAACAACAGGATATCAACAGACTTGTGTTCTAGCCCAATGTTGTCAAAGATAGCTCGGGGAGAAGAAAAAAAGCCCACATGACACAGCGTACACAGAACTTGTTGGTGATTTATATTTGATAAGCGTTCTTTCCTTCTTAGCAATTCCTCTTGCACGATGCCAGTTAATATTGTTGTCACACTCTCGAAAGGAAGTAACACCTGTTTCCAAAACCATCTCACAGATCATGTCTACAAATTGGCAAGTACCCATTGATCTCTAGGAAATAGCCGAGAGGGAACTGTTTTGTCTCTACTGTCGATGATATGTAGTCTAACCTGCGTCCCAGTCTTCCAATCTAGTTTTGGCCTGTAAGAGGAACTTCATCAAGATATCTTGCTGAAGGTTTGCGTTAACGAAAAAATCAAAATCTCAGATCGCTGGTTGGACAGTTATCACACCCTGTACCCGAGGGGGAAAGCAAGCAGGTGTGATGTCATAGATCTGCATATTTTGACAAAAAACATGTTCCTTTTTGCCCTTTTGTATTTTTTCACTCTAAGGTTTTTTTAATTTCCAACCCTCAGTACGATACAGTAGTATGTGAAGATTATACATTACCAAAAGAACATGAAGAGATGCATCCACTTTTAGGGTAGAAATTTGAACAGAAGTAAAACAAGTATATCAATACTGTTGCTCACTTCAAGTTCACTTTTGGTACCAAACATAAGCTCTGGCCTAGATTAGCTCTGCTTCTGCCAGGTCTCTCCCACTTCACATCATTTGTATATTGTTTAATTCCTATGGAATGTATTTGTATTGTATATTCAAATGTTATATGTTCACTTTGTTTATGTTTTTGTGAAGTGGAAATAAATAGTTTCCAATTTCAATATATCATAAACAACAAGTGAACAGACCTTGAAAACCACAAGTAAGGAAAATAAATATTTCCCCCACATGCTTAGATTACATTACTCTTTTACACGTCAACAGTCAATAAGGCTCTAAAGTATCCATTAAATATTGTGATGCAAGATGTGGTGTAGGATGGGGTGTGGGATGTGATGCAGGATGTGGTGCCTGATGTTATGCCTGATGTGGTACGGGATGTGGTGCGGGATGTGGTGCGGGATGTGGTGCGGGATGTGATGCCGGATGTGATGCCGGATGTGAGACCCCATGTAATGCCTGATGTGCTGCAAATGAGACACTTTCTGGTTGTGATGTAGTGATGTTGTAAAACTATGAGTTTGAGAGAAACACTTACATTTGTTTTCATTGCTTTCCTTCAGGGCAAGTTGTACATATTCAGCTGAATTTAGCATCCCCCCTCCACCCTAATCCTCATAGATTCCCCACTAGAAATTTCAACCTTCCCTACCTAAGCTTGAAAATGTCTCTTTTAAACCAAATATGTTACAACTAAAAGAGGATCAAGGACCTGCACCTTCATACTGCCAAGTCCCCCATTCCGTATTGATTTTTTTTCTCTGTATACTGACGATATATACATTACAAATCCTACATTGAATTCAATGCATACAAACTCATGTTCAGAAGAATTATAGAATTATGTAAAAAAATTGTGTTTATGTGAACGCCTGTGAACCATCGACGTGATGCTTGAGATTCTTTAAGATGCATTCTGACAAAAACTACTCTGTGTGTAGAATGCTTACCATTTAATCAGGTATAAACATAAAATTAACTACCTTTGTCTACATATTACATAATAAACATTCCTTTTGGTAACAGACTAAACACTGGTTGTTCATGATCTGAAAAGAGATCATCTACGTCAACTGCATTTCTTTAGGAAGGAAGTTTTTGGCCCATAATCATAAACAAACAGTTTTGTGGGTAGCGACCGATAAAGGAAAGCCTTCCACAGTTCAACTGTAAGGTATTTATGCCAAGAATAAAAGACGAAGCGATGAAATGTGATATTTTGAAAAACCATCACCAAGTGCCTTTCGAGATATATAATTACAATATCCCCCATCTTGGCAGCTTACATAAGAGGAAACAAGATCTAAAGAAGATGGTACCATCTATGAAAAAGACTTACTATCGAAGATATTGATGGTGGAACCTCGCTGCCTAACAAAGATGGAGTGTTGATATGATAATATATAGATACCTGTTGCTCTACTGCTCTGTCAACAACAACAGCTAATAGTGTTAATGCTACATTATACTTGACAGGCATCATTCCATAACACTAGTTTTACAGCTTCAGTGTTAATGTTGCATTACAGTATACTTCCCAGACATCATTCCATAACACTAGTTTTGCAGCTTCAGTGTTTATACTGCATTATACTTGCCATGCATCATTCCATAACACTAGTTTTACAGTTTCAGTGTTAATGCTGCATTATACTTGCCATGCATTTTTCCATAACACTAGTTTTACAGCTTCAGTGTTTATACTGCATTATACTTGCCATGCATCGTTCCATAACACTAGTTTTACAGCTTCAGTGTTAATGCTGCATTATACTTGCCAGGCATCATTCCATAACACTAGTTTTACAGCTTCAGTGTTAATGTTGCATTATACTTGCCAGACATCGTTCCATAACACTAGTTTTACAGCTTCAGTGTTTATACTGCATTATACTTGCCATGCATCATTCCATAACACTAGTTTTACAGTTTCAGTGTTAATGTTGCATTATACTTGCCAGACATCATTCCATAACACTAGTTTTACAGCTTTAGTGTTTATACTGCATTATACTTGCCATGCATCATTCCATAACACTAGTTTTACAGCTTCAGTGTTAATGCTGCATTATACTTGCCAGGCATCATTCCATAACACTAGTTTTACAGTTTCAGTGTTAATGTTGCATTATACTTGCCATACATCATTCCATAAAACGTTTTACAGCTTCAGTGTTTATACTGTGCTTATACTTGCCATGCATCATTCCATAACACTAGTTTTACAGCTTCAGTGTTAATGTTGCATTATACTTGCCATGCATCATTCCATAACACTAGTTTCACAGCTTCAGTGTTAATGTTGCATTATACTTGCCAGGCATCATTCCATAACACTAGTTTTATAACTTCAGTGTTAATGCTGCATTATACTTGCCAGGCATCATTCCATAACACTAGTTTTACAGCTTCAGTGTTAATGTTGCATTATACTTGCCAGGCATCATTCCATAACACTAGTTTTACAGCTTCAGTGTTAATGCCATTCAAAGGACAGGTACTGTACAATCTCATACAAACAAATACAAATTCATGTTACCCCGCTGTTCTACTTCCTTCACAGGTATTATAACTCTCATAACTCTCTATATAACTCTAACTCTATTACTCTATATAACTCTCTATATAACTCTCTATATAACTCTCTATATAACTCTCTATACAACTCTCATAACGACACAACAAGAAATTACAAGTTCATCTTTAGTTTGTACACAGTAGCACAATAATAATCTCAAAACAAGACAAACCAGTAATAAATCACATATTGTTCAGAGACTGCAACACAAAACAACAACACAAATAAAATACACAAATATCGTTTCAGTGTTAGCACTCTACCCTTAGAATGCACCACAGTATACATTGATCAATGTTTAAGTTCTGTTAATATGGCAGATGCATTAGTCCAGGTCTCGAAATTATACAATGTACAGTAGCTAATTATAGCTTGGTTTCCTCTACAATTAACTGCAACAGGAAAAACTCACTCACCTCTGTTAGAGCATGTAATTGACCTTCTTCAATGCACACACCTTTTAACCTGCAAGGAAGCAAGCAAGAAAAAAAAAGAAAAAAAAAAAACACAATATTGATATGAACTTATTACGTTTAGTCTTTGACGAGGTTTCTATATGAAAAATTTGGAAAAAAAAAAATGGCTTCTTTAACCCCTGATGACATTAAGATAACAGAACAAGAAAAATGATACTGTTGTTACTATGGTATTAACAGTAACATGGAATTCCAGTACATTATTAATAGGCAAACTCAATATCCATATCATTTAAATGAGTCACCTCTGCGGGATGATGAGTGAGAAACAGTGAGAAATGTCTTTGGCTCTTGAAGTTAGCTCTCTTTTGATACTCAAGATCAAAGTCAAATGGTGACAAAATAACAAGAAAATCCTCTATACCTTGAATCTTACACAGTTCAATGGATTTCCAGCAACTTGACAAAATCATCTGAATTAGCTTCTAAAGGTCATTAGCATTGCGGGTCCAATATGACGATCATCAACTACAGTTTGTTCTTGACTTTTTTATTTCTCATCCCCCAGACCCTTTTCTCTATTCCTGTATAGTACCCATAATAATCTGGCAAACATTGACTAGAATGTTCAAACTGATAGAATCAAATTTGAGACATCTGGTAGATCCATTTTAATTTTTCCATGTCGGCCCCCATAGCATTTAATCAGATGCTACCAGTTGGAACCGATTAAACATTTAACTAATTTCCCCAAAGATTTCAGCCACTGATCTCTTGCTGCATGGTCTAATCAATACCATGTGAAACTCTACATAACATGGATATCACAAACAGGTCAAATGCAAGGAGAAGACCCACCATTAAGAGGATTCCTAATGATACAAGAATGCACAGCACATACAGTATGTAAGACGAATATCTTGATGTGGTGGTGAAACGTACTTTCTTTACATGTCCCTGTACGCATGTATGCAAGTGATATTTTTTCTAGAGCGAAAGTCTGCAAACTATGGGACGCCACCCAAAAGTGGGTGGGTGGGCGGGCGGTGGGTCACAGCATATTTCAAGATGTTCGAACTTTATCTACGGTTTTTCGGCGCTTGCCAATTGAGATCGATGAAGTCATTTTTGTCGATATCTAGTCCATAGTCTAAGTTACAGTTTTCATGCATACTAAGTAACGATTCTGAAGGGGGAAGGGATCTTTGGTGGGTGGGTGGCACCAGTCCTCATGGAAGATCCTGGGTTGTGGGTCTTAAAGTTCACCTAACACTGATCTAGAACAATGAGGGTATCCTTAACCTAGAATGTTGCAATACATCAGTAGACACCTATAGCATAACCACATTATAGCATGATACCTGATCCTATAGCATGTTGTTCCCACAGCCAAATTACACCTTGCACCTATAGCATAACCACATTATAGCATGTTGTTCCCACAGCCAAATAACACCTTTAACCTATAGCATAACCACAATATAGCATGATACTTGATCCTGTAGCATAACCAATTTATAGCATGTTGTTCCCACAGCCAAATTACACCTTGAACCTATAGCATAACCACATTATAGCATGATACTTGATCCTGTAGCATAACCAATTTATAGCATGTTGTTCCCACAGCCAAATTACACCTTGAACCTATAGCATAACCACATTATATCATGATACTTGATCCTATAGCATAACCACTTTATAGCATGTTGTTCCCACAGCCAAATTACACCTTGAACCTATAGCATAACCATATATTATATTTAACCTTTCAAGCTAACCGGTTTCATTTTTCTCTCTGGAGTTATATTCTAGAAGGAGACCTAGCTATATCAGGATAGTGATGATGATGAATCATCCTGCAATCAGTTTACAGGAAATTTAACACCTCCAGTGGAAATAAACAGATCTTGTAAATCAGTATGGTCACCTACACGTATTTGCACTGTACTTACTAACTGCATCAAATCGACTTACACAACCGCATAGAGATGCTTCAGTTTATCCTCGTACATACTGTACAGTTAATAAAGTACACAACAATTGCTTACAGCTAGTTTCTTGTATTAAACAAAAAGTTTTCTTTCTCTTCCTTTCCCGTCACGCCCCTCCCCCCCCCCCCACTTGTTCACATGACACTATAATATATGCACGGTCAGAACTTTGAACTTTCGACGGAAACAGAAACTTTTCATAGAGATGAAAAAAGCTCAAATTTACGAGTGGTTAATCAAGTGCCTCTCCTATATTTACTGTAACATGGAGCTGATGGTTGGGCATCTTTCGATCGCTTCCTAATCATTCGCAAGCTACTGCGCTGTAGGTACAGTAGATCAGAGCCGAGGAGACGGGTATATGAGAAGAGAAATAAAATAGCATAAGTGGCCACATTACAGCATGGAAAATTCAACTTTGAGGCTTAGCTTTCAGATCTGGTTTCGAACTGTTGCATCAAAGAGAGCATTGACTTTCAGTAGGGCAGAGGAAAGAAAGTCTTCTTAAGAGGAACCAAACTGAAAAAAATAAAAAACAAACATGTCTTTAGTTCTGCCGACTTGGGTGGCACTTATATGCATACCCGAGAATATTAGGATGATGCAGTTGGTTCAGTAATTCAATTTCGTGGAGGTTGTTTGCTCTCGTGTTGGTCTGTTGACTTATCTTCATCACCAGAACCTCTCCGGAAGAGCGATGCTTCACCTGAAGCAAAAAGAAAAATGAAACATGAGGATGAATAGTTTACCTCAGTGAGCTGCTAATGCATGAATGGATGGAATGGGGGAGGGGGTAGGGGGCGGGTGGTATGGGAGGAGAATCTAATCTGTTTAAGACAGATAAAAGAAGCACTCATTGCAACTATATGTACACTACTAATATGTTGCTTTGTCACCTTAATGATGGCCTTGAAAGATAACTTCTACTATCGATCCTCTCGTATTCTTTCCTGTTTACATTGCTGAGTACAAATAATGTACTTCCACTTCTACAATGTCATAAATATACGGTATACAGTAGTGGCTATGACTATTAAAGTGATGCAAACTTTGTTTACAATGCAGCTCGAATTACGATGCTGAGAAAGAAGATGATTTTGCCAAGTTTCATGCAGGATGCAATCAACCAGTGACATTGCATTCAATACCCTGTAGTATTCCATCAATATGGTTAATTCTGAAATGCATAATACAATATGTACAGAGTTTACCATATAGAATAATATACTGTATATCTATTCTGCGTCATGCAGAATACTGTCTGTTTACCACACAATGCATTCAGTTACTTGTTATCTGCTTACAGTACTACTTACTGTTTACCATACAATGCATTCATTTACTTGTTATCTGCTTACAGTACACAGTAGTACTGTTTACCATACAATGCATTCAGTTACTTGTTCTCTGCTTACAGTACATAGTACTACTGTTTACCATACAATGCATTCAGTTACTTGTTATATGATTACAGTACATAGTACTACTGTTTACCATACAATGCATTCATTTCCTTGTTATCTGTTTACATTACATAGTAGTACTGTTTACCATACAGTACAATGCATTCATTTACTTGTTATCTGCTTACAGTACACAGTAGTACTGTTTACCATACAATGCATTCAGTTACTTGTTATCTGCTTACAGTACAGAGTAGTACTGTTTACCATACAATGCATTCATTTACTTGCTATCTGTTTTCAGTACATAGTAGTACTGTTTACCATACAATGCATTCAGTTACTTGTTATATGATTACAGTACATAGTAGTACTTTTTACCATACAATGCATTCATTTCCTTGTTATCTGCTTACAGTACATAGTAGTACTGTTTACCATACAATGCATTCAGTTACTTGTTATATGCTAAACAATACACAGTAGTACTGTTTACTATACAATGTAATCAGTTACTTGTTATCTGATTACAGTACTACTGTTTACCATACAATGCATTCAGTTACTTGTTATCTGATTACAGTACTACTGTTTACCATACAATGCATTCAGTTACTTGTTATCTGCTTACAATCCGTATATTGCTGTGTGAAGCAGCAGCATTAATATTACACTGAACTTAGAATAACCTTGCATTGAGTCTCCCACTACTAGCTGAGGTCACAAAGACAAAAACTGCTCTAGGTAGCAGATTAACAACAACCTTCAGCTTATAATTGCACATCTCATGGAATACTCTCAAGAAAAGCACTGAGCTTGCCAACCTTTTTCCTTCTTTCCATTTCATTTCCTAGTCGGGTTCAGGACTAGGTCAGATTACACTAATTAGAAATCAACATAGTGTAGAGCTTATTACTTGTTCCGTTTAGTAAGTTCTATGATGTAAGAGTAATTCTATATTTATATTATATACTAAAGGGAATAATTTTGCCTCCAACCTTGTGTAAAAATTTTGCGGGCACTGAATTTTACCTAATTCATATAGATACGGAACTTACAGTACTACTGCTAATACAAAATTGAGCACTAACCTGAAGGGTACATTTTTGCAACTGTATATCAATATGTACTAACAGTACTACTACTAAAATCGACCACTAACCTAAAGGGTACATTTTTGCAACTGTATGACCAATTTGTGGCATGAGTTAGCTGCAGTATGCGATACTGGACAAATTACTGCACGCAGCGTAGTAAAAAACTGTTCCGTCAACAACTACGCTGTGTGCAACACTACTTATTTATTGTACAATAGCTTAAGTACAGAGATGATGCATCATTTATTTAAGGCAGTGTTTTGCTTTCTGTCATCAATTTGAGCAAACTCATCATCCAGTATCACACAAAATAAGCTTTGAAGTTGATCAAACTGTACAGTAAGATTGCTTTTATATACCGTTCTACGGTACATATTTCTTCATGTCCTTCTGCAGTACAAAGGTCATGTCTTCACCAAGTGAAGGCTAGTGAGCAATTATTCAATCGGATTATATTCTCAACATTTTGGTGACTCCAGCACACTAGGTGTAAATAACTTGTTGTATCCGGAAAGGTCCGGATATTGAGGGCCCTCAGCGTTAATAGGTTACCAGTTCATTCTAGGCCAGTAGAACAAGGGTGCTAAGGTTGTAAGGAGACAGATTTAATCGAGGAAACAAGTACAGTAACTATAACTTGTCATAATAAGCAAAATTTCAGAAGAGTTGTGACGTTTCCTTTCACAGAGTGAGAGCTCAGTGTGTGTATACTGTATACATACAGTACAAGTTTGCACTACTTTACCACCTACTGCATAGTACATTGTTACATACGGAATTTTACTATCAAGTACAGCACTGCACATAGCATCATAAAGGTTCTAACAAGATTTAATCAACATTTTTTTTTTTTTTTTTTTTTTTTTTTTACGACGCTTGCGACCACAAATGTGGGAGAAACTCGCAAGGGCTTATGGATTACAACTTACTGTACACGTCTGGTGGCTTCCAATTCAACATTTTAACTCAAATTTGGAATCTTTTCAATTTAGAAAATCATATCAGATGGGAAAATCCGTAGATTGCTCTTGGATGAAAAACCCACCTTACTATGACCCGGCCGGGAATCGAACCCCGAACCTCCCGATTGCTAAGCCTCATTGCTTCAAATGCCACCGCCTTTATCCACTCGGCCACAGCACCGGTTACCTTAGAGAGGAGGCCATCATTATGCCATGCTTCCAGACATTGGTTGTTTGCCTACAGGTTTGGCTAATATGTACTATAAAAACAGTGCAGACAGCAGATTACTGTATGAATGTGAGATTTCATGTTCAGGGAGCCTCATTAACCAAAGAAGGATGCACATAAATTATACCAGTAGTCAGGCCTCGACAAATTTTTCCTTAACTACTCGCCAACCGGCGACGGAGTCTAAAATTCTACTCGCCGAAACGTTAAATTTACTCGCCATTTTTTCTCGCTAATTGTTTGTGTGATACAAGCCTACTAGTAGTACTGGTAGTATGGCCTTTAACTTAGGATATCGCCGTATTGTGTTACTGTTAGTTGTTTACAGCACAAGCCATATTAAATTGTGGTTCGTTAAAGTGTTTAATGACTACTGGCAGTAGTTGTTTGAAATGTATGTTGCTGGTCTATACATTTGTGCCTCTCATTTTAACAAGGTTAATAAATACTAGTGTTTACACGGGTCCAAAAATCGGGAACCGGGTACCCGAGGGCCGTTACCCGTCGGGTATCCGGGTACCCGGAAAAAAATTGTTAACGCTCGTGTATCACGATTTTCAAGAAATTACATATTGGATGCAGTAATAAATGCATTATGATCTCTACTGACAATGTTTTCATGTTCAAATACGTAGGTGTAAGATAAGGCATAAAACCCCTCCCTCAATAATTTTTATTTGCTTCTGTTTCTTTCATTAACTTGTTAATAAATTATTTAATTATAATTAGCATTACTACAAAGATCGCACTGCCGCCGCTGCTTATGCTAGCTCGTGCACGTCTATTGGATCAAACCATATAAATATCCAATTTAGCTCTTAAGCAGTTTTTAATACTACTTCTATCTATTATGCAGGCCCAGGGTTCGCATTAGCCGCGAGATTGCGCGATTGGCGCAATTTGATCGCATATGGAATAAACGGTTAGTAAAAAGCCACTTGCGATTACTATTTTTTAGTTATCCCGTCTATAATCCATAAACATCGCATAAAATTCCTTGTCAGCCTTTCCTTCTTTGAAATAAACGAATGAATAAATAATAATTTCTTCCACATGGTAGCCTAACACCACACTATGTCAATGAGAAATCTAGCTAAGCCTAACCATCTGTTTATTTGCTGGAGTTGTGACGCAGTTACAAGACATCCACGGAATACTTTCGTTATTTCTGTTACGTTCGACCACATGGTTGCCTAACACCACACTAAGTCAATAGGGGTAGTCTAGCCTAGTCATCTGTTCATTAGCTGAAATTGTGACGCAGTTATAAGATATCTATGGAAAGCTTACGTTATTGCCGTTATCCTTGAACACATGGTAGCCTAACAACACACTAAGTCAATGGGAAATCAGCCTAACCATCGTTTTGCAATTTTTTTTTAAACAATCACACTTTGCGTATGATTCGGTAATAAATTAGGAACCGGGTAGTAACGCGTCGAGCGGGCCCTTTCGTTATTGCTGTTATCTTCGACCACATTGTAGCCTAACACCACACTAAGTCAATGGGAAATCTGCCTAACCGTCGGTTTGGCCAATTTTTTTCTTAAATCACACTTTGCTTAGGATTCGGGTAATAAATTAGGAACCGGGTAGTTTCACGTCGGGCGGGTACCCGGGTACCCGGATAACCCGTGCAAACACTGATAAATACAGTACTTATGATACATATATACCATGCTGAATTAGCCTTTAAAGACCATTGGTATTGGCTCAAAGTCATATCAAAGTATAAACACTTTCCACAAGAATTTTCTCGGAGGTTTCCACCATCCAGGAAATGTTAAAAACTCGCAATGAAGAAAATTACTATGAAGGTGGCAATGAAATGCATATAAAACACTGTTATTTACAGGTTTATCTAAAGGTCATCAGAATCTCCCACCCCCCACCCTAATCCCCACTCCCACCCCCATCCCCAAATTTCCTTTAAAGTCAAATACTGGCTACTCACCTTCACACTAGCACCTTACTCCAGCACCCATGTTATGGTCACCATCATAAAATGTTTGACCCAAACTTGTCCAACTTAATCCATGAATCTGATAACCTGGGAATAATTTGGACCTCCAGAACCTAACGGAAGGTATTATTTTTTGGGGGGGAGGGGGGTGGGGTGGGGGGGAAACATTTGGCAATCGCTCAACTTTGGGACAGATCTACCTATGAACTTAGAAAGTTCACTCTACTGAAGGTACACATGACCTTGTAAGTGTTTATATATCCTATAGTGAATTGTCTAATACATCATCTAAGAGGTTATTTCCTCTTTGCCATCTGTTCAGGACTTTTGGCTAGTGACAGAGATTACTATCAACTATTTTAACCTTGGAAAAACTCTCTCTCAAAAGTTCAATCCAAGACCCTACAAACCACTCCAGGGGTTTTAACTTCCAATGTGCAGTAGGTGAATATATAAACAGGTTCTCTCCACAGCTCGAGGACGAGCCGACTCCGTAAATAATAATTATTAATTTTAAGCTCTTTTTAAAAAATATGGTTTACTATCGTGGGTGAGCTAACACCTGATGTCAGGTTAATTAGCTTGGCGTCCACCTTTTTGTACCCGAAACAAAGTCAGACTTTGATTCGTGACAAAATTAGAGCGGTTTAATACCGCCGCATGTTGCACCGGAACCACTTTACGAGGTTGTGTCTTAGCGACGTCACTAATATGCACCAGTTCAAAGAATATTGTCCTTTTGTTTTAATTTAGACAAAAAGAAAATGTCCTTTCTAGAAATTCATAGTCTCTACAGACATTCTTATCCACTTGTCAGGTCTTTTCAGATCATGACCAAACAAAGCAAGCAACATATATGAGATTATCGACAGTTATTACATCTCTGTCTACTTGCAACATGTACAGTAGGCCTACATGAATACTGTATACACAACAAAGATCGGATATTTGGCTACTTTTCCAGTTCAAGGAAATCATCCAGCTCAAATTCAAAATGGTTGATTTCTGAACTTTTCTGTTCGGTTTTGCTCGTTTTTTTGTGTTTTGAATGTGGATAGAGAGAAAGGATTAGGTTGGAGGTGGAGAGATAGTTGCAAGGTGTCCAATGTTACCAGAATGAACCTTTGTGCACAGGCCCACAATACCAACCAGCACAATACTTGAAATGGCAGTGTCAGCAAACTGTGCGTACAAGCTTGGACAATGGATCAGACTGCCGGCCGAATCGATTCTCTTTTGACAAAAACACAGACGTCGCAGCTTGACAAATTTGGGGAATTGTGAAGGCTGATTCTCTCTCCAAGTAGGATTTTTACACAGGTCTGCCACCTACTTACAGTATGTTCAACTGATTTTGTTTTGTTTTAAGTATTTAAGTGCATGCCTTTTTCTATAATTTACGTCTAGTATTTATTTCGATCCTCTTACCCCCAACTCCTTCAGAACTCCAATCTACCAAGTCCATGGAAGTTGGTAACATTTTTAGCACTATCCCATCCCTCTCCCACAATCCCAATCCCCCCCCCCGCCCCACTATATTACATCTCACAGACAGGACAATATCTAATTTCTCTCCCTTCCAAATCTACACAACTACAGTTTTCAGGGTACTTTCCATATCTGTAATCTTTCATCTTGGCTGTTAAAGTGTGAGGGTTCAAAGGTGTTAACATCATTATTGACACTGTTTGCCTTTATGTAACAAAACGGCTTACTGCATCACTGGGACTTTAAGTCAAACTATTTGTTTTTGTCTGTGCCATTACAAAGGATGATAGTACCACTTTAAAGAAGAATACATCCTCCTTTCATCCATTTCCTTATAATGATATTGTCTCAATCAGAGATTCATCCAAACGTTCGGTCATCATAATAATCTTGTTTTTGTACTGTCAAGTAATCCATTTACTGCCAAAGAAGTTTTTCTTGTTCCATCCTGATAGCTCATACAGTATCCTGTACGACTGAAATCTTCAGATTACCCCAGCCCCCCCACCCTCCCCCACCCTCCCCCACCCCAAAAACTGATAACATCTTTGAAAGTATTTTTTAACTGCCAGACTATCAACCTACTCTATTAATTTGTCATGACAGTGTTTGGGAGGTGATGGCAGGGTGGGCTTTGGAAGGGGGGGAGGGTGTATGGTGCAAAATCCAAAAATAGAAAACTACCATTTACTTGGGTCATATCATTACACAGAAATAAAACAGTTCAAAGACTGACCTGAAAAAAGTATGGACAAAGTTTGACAAAGCCAATAGCAGATATGTTGCTACAAGGTAATAGAATCTGTGTTGCCTCGGGAATACAAGCCCTCCAGTTCAGCAGATCCCTATCTTGGTACTATTCGTCTCTTGTTAACAAACTTTCTTTGCTGGAGGTACAGTAGGGGTAATGTCACTGAAGTCACTGTCACAGAATCTGGGCTATGAAGCCCATGATGACCTTTGCAAGTCTCTGGATGGTAGACACCATGCAGTACTGTACATACTGTACTGTAGGTAAAGTATATATGAGCAAAGTATCTCCATCGCAACTCACAGCCTCACAAGCGCTGATGACTAACAGGTCCGACTTTCAAGAAGCGTTCCTGTTTTGCACTCAGAACGACCTGGAGTTCTTTCGCAGTCCTTGTCGCAGGAATGTTAATAATATTTAAACATGGTACTATGGAAGGTACTCACTGACATACTTGCAGGTTAATTTACAATCGATTTATAACTTATAGGTCACAGTGACAGCACTAGCCTTAATTTTCCAGCAAGGACCTTAAACAGTCAATTCTGACCAATGCACAACCCCTTCTCCCCCTCCCCCCTCACCACCACCCCCCCCTTGATCTCTGTAGACTTTTATCTCCTAACCATTCTGTACCTGTTTTGTCAACACTTAAAAAGCAACATGTGATGCAGCTTACAACCTCTATAAATAATAAAATAAAGAGACTTTCAAATATGATATATATCGAAAGTATCGAAAGCAAGCAGAACGACAAAATTGTCACTTAAATATAGTCTTGCACAGGTCGTCTCCAACCTTAAGATTGTTCTATATATGACAATGGCCAAGAAAAACCCTGTCAATGAATAATCCACAAATATCATGCACTTGAGGGTCAAGTACTGTCACCCATTAATCACTATTGAAATTGAATAAATATGTCAGGGAAGATACATGAATTGTATAATGTGACGTTTATCAATCATTAAAATGGGAACCAGGATGTACATAGGGAACCAGGATGTGGGATCCTGGTGAAGTACATGAGCCCAGAAAACAAACAGTCTTCCAATGTATCATCTATCTACTCTCTGTAAAACATTACCCACTCTGTGGAAACAAATATTTGCAACTATAGATGTGAGTGATTAACCGACGGACCAAAAGGAGTGACGGTTGGC
This sequence comes from Apostichopus japonicus, assembly GCF_037975245.1. Taxonomy (NCBI): domain Eukaryota; kingdom Metazoa; phylum Echinodermata; class Holothuroidea; order Aspidochirotida; family Stichopodidae; genus Apostichopus; species Apostichopus japonicus. The sequence continues at coordinate 13,002,102 of NC_092562.1, read as the reverse complement.
CACAAATTTTGCAGTAAACAGTTAAAATAATGTTGCAATAGGGCTTTCTAAGAAAGAAACATTAGGGAATATAATACGTAATACATTATCCAAATTTGATTTCTCTGGTCGACTGTGTGCCACTGATACTATCAAAAGCAATCTCAATTCATCAAATTTATCTTGTCTTGCAAAATTGTATTCCCATAGCAACAGAGCAATACTGCACATTATCTTTCTTGCCTGTCTTTTTGTAGTGTCTCATATATGGATTATAATTTATATTTTAATGCTTCTCATGTAGAGCGATCATTACATATAATTTAGCACAGACTATTATATCGAACATTTTCGAACTAAAGTATGTTCAACCACTTCATCTTTGCTGCAAGATTTTGCAAATGGAAGAATAGGATATCAATTCTCTACATCGGCCAACATGAAGTGTTATCAAACTTGCATCTGATATTCAAATAGCGAAAAATGTATGCGGTACAGTAGTCCCAACTTGTACTACTAAGTCCGTATTCAGACTTGTACTTCTAGCATACAGTAGTTGCATGTACTCTTTATATTCGCCGCCCTCATAAAATTGTACTCGAGCAGGCAGTGGCGGAGCGTCCATACAGTCAAGGGGGGCGGATGCCCCCCCCCCCTGAAAGACTCAAATGGACTGCTGGAGCCCTTTCCAGCTTTTTACCACCTTTAACTTATTCACTATTATTGACTTTTTATTGCGCTCTCATCTACCTTTTGACATTTGTCAAATTTTGTTGGCGGTGACACCTATTTATTCTTTGTTTATCTGCAAATTAGCAATGCCGGGAAAGGGTCATTTACAGCGATCCAGGGAGTATCTTTAATACTCAAAAAATTCCTGTACGCTCCGTGCCAACCTGTGGTGGCGCTCCGCTTAGATAGTGTCGAAAGCGCCCCTACAGAGCATTCTCGCCCCTCCTGACCAATACCCTTAGCTCCGCCACTGCGAGCAGGTACTCGAGGGATTTTGAAAATCTATAAACTATGCAATCTTACATGTTACTCTATAATAACTAGTGCTTGTAGAGTCTTGTACTCATACTCATACCAAAGGAAATACTACTTGTACTGTACACATGTATACATGCTAAATGTACAGTACCTGTAGTATTATGTACATCACTGTACAAACTATGTAATGATGTCCACATCTAACTATGACCCTCAATGTACAAATTTATGTTTGAGAGTAGTTCTACACATTATAACGTAAACCCAATTACTGTGCATATATACAGTATAGCTCACTGTCAGGTACATGGACAATTAATTCCCTCCAAACTACAGCTAAGTACTGTACCATACCTTGTACACGACGGAGAAGAAGCCGGAAGCAATCCTCTCCCTCCAGAAATCCTCTGCATTGTAGAGAGCCGAGAAAGCATTCTTCAGGGCGATGCAAGAACTCGAACGCTTCCTCTGTAAATTTCTCCTGTCTCCTGAACCATCCTCTGCGTTGTTCCTGGCCGCCTCTCGCATCCGGCCTAAATTACGACCTTTGGCATCTTCCAAGCTGTAGCATTGGCTGGAAGAGACGCAACTCTCCTGGGAAGGATGACGCTCGCCGTTTGTCACCCGCGGCGGCGACAAAGCTCCGGCAGCTCGCTCGTTCAGGTTGACGTTACCATTCTCGTCGCGGTATTTAGACGCCGCCGACTTGGTAGCATGGCAGGATTTCATGGCATTCATCAATCTCCCGGACGACGCTTAAAATGTTAAGGAGGGTGTACCACCTTGCCTTCCAACTAGGCTCGCCATTGGGTTCCGCAATCTGTAGTGCAAAACAATCAAACAAAGTTACAAATGTCTGCGTAACTTAAAACCAATCTTTAGATAGTTTCCGTGAAATGAGGAAATAACAACTGCTGGTTGAGGTCAGGCCAAAAGATATTTGGCAAGCAGGAAACATCCCAAACACTCACCCAATTAGACACCAATATATATTAAAACCCAAAGGAGTATTATAATTTCCTGTTTAATAGAACTGCATATAATTTGTATATTATATAGTATCTCCAAGGATTGAGACTATCTATCACTGCTTTGTCGTGCATACATTGCAACATTACTCAATACTTTGAACTTTTGCAGACGGTCCTTTTTTTTCCTCCTTTTTACCTTGTTATTTTTTAAAATGCCTTTGTAGGAACATACTGTAAACATGAAATCAACATTTATGTGGCAACTCAATGTTTAGTGTACATGTGTGGATATCCTGTACTGTACACAACTCAGGTTGACTAGCATTTTTTCGTATATAGTTACAGATTTTATAAATACTGCAAAGATCTTTGTTTCTTAAATAGCCAAACTAACAGCATACAGCAGTACTCTAGCATCGTACGAACAGACCTGTACATGCGCCGTAGTACCGTAGCATCGTACGTACAGACCTGTACATGTACATCAGTACCGTAACATAGTACAGACCTGTACAAATGTACAGCAGTACCCTAACATAGTACTCTAGCATTGTATGAACAGACCTGTACATGTACATCAGTACCCTAACATAGTACGTACAGACCTGTACATGTACAGCAGCACCCTAACATAGTACGTACAGACCTGTACATGTACAGCAGTACCCTAACATAGTACAGACCTGTACATGTACAGCAGCACCCTAACATAGTACGTACAGACCTGCACATGTACATCAGTACCCTAACATAGTACGTACAGACCTGTACATGTACAGCAGCACCCTAACATAGTACGTACAGACCTGTACATGTACAGCAGTACCCTAACATAGTACAGACCTGTAAAAATGTACAGCAGTACCCTAACATAGTACGTACAGACCTGTACATGTACATCAGTACTCTAACATAGTACGTACAGACCTGTACATGTACAGCAGTACCCTAACATAGTACAGACCTGTAAAAATGTACAGCAGTACCCTAACATAGTACGTACAGACCTGTACATGTACAGCAGTACCCTAACATAGTACAGACCTGTACATGTACAGCAGTACCCTAACATACAGTAGTATGTACAGACCTGTATGAATGTACAGCAGTACCCTAACATAGTATGTACAGACCTGTACTTGTACAGCAGTACTATAGCATCGTACGTACAGACCTGTACATGTACAGCAGTACCCTAACATAGTACGTACAGACCTGTACATGTACAGCAGCACCCTAACATAGTACGTACAGACCTGTACATGTACAGCAGTACCCTAACATAGTACAGACCTGTAAAAATGTACAGCAGTACCCTAACATAGTACGTACAGACCTGTACATGTACATCAGTACTCTAACATAGTACGTACAGACCTGTACATGTACAGCAGTACCCTAACATAGTACAGACCTGTAAAAATGTACAGCAGTACCCTAACATAGTACGTACAGACCTGTACATGTACAGCAGTACCCTAACATAGTACAGACCTGTACATGTACAGCAGTACCCTAACATACAGTAGTATGTACAGACCTGTATGAATGTACAGCAGTACCCTAACATAGTATGTACAGACCTGTACTTGTACAGCAGTACTATAGCATCGTACGTACAGACCTGTACTTGTACAGCAGTACCCTAACATAGTACGTACAGACCTGTACATGTACAGCAGTACCCTAACATAGTACGTACAGACCTGCACATGTACAGCAGTACCCTAACATAGTACGTACAGACCTGTACATGTACAGCAGTACCCTAACATAGTACGTACAGACCTGCACATGTACAGCAGTACCCTAACATAGTACGTACAGACCTGCACATGTACAGCAGTACCCTAACATAGTACGTACAGACCTGTACATGTACAGCAGTACCCTAACATAGTACGTACAGACCTGTACATGTACAGCAGTACCCTAACATAGTACAGACCTGTACAAATGTACAGCAGTACCCTAACATAGTACGTACAGACCTGTACATGTACAGCAGTACCCTAACATAGTACGTACAGACCTGTACATGTACAGCAGTACTCTAGCATCGTACAGACCTGTACAAATGTACATCAGTACCCTAACATAGTACGTACAGACCTGTACATGTACAGCAGTACCCTAACATAGTACGTACAGACCTGTACATGTACAGCAGTACTCTAGCATCGTACGTACAGACCTGTACATGTACAGCAGTACCATAGCTTTGTACGTATAGCGGTGTACTGTACACCTAGCATCGAATGTACAGACCTTAAAGTACAGACTTCATGGGCAACACTTGTGACCTACTATGACCCACTTCCGGGTCATATGCTCAAACTTCCTCGTCCTTCCAAAGCTACTGTACTGTACAGTAGCTACAACATGGTGCATTGTAGCTACAATGCACTATCATAGCTAGAATATTTAATGCAGAATGCAAGCGCAGTGCAGAATGCAGTACTTACTAGTATTTTCACTGAAAACAGGTAATTGAGGAATAAACTAAGTACATATCATGTACCAATAAAGTGCCAGCCCAACTGTAAGATAAACATATCCAGTGAATGTGTCATGGTGATTAACAATGCATACAGTATATTGGAATACCTCAAGGATCACACTTAACAGGCCATTGGAAGATTGTTATTTATTGTTTGATATGATTCAACTTGCATATAAACTACTCAACCTTTTGGCTATTAATGTATTACAAAAGGAGACACAAACCTCAACATTCATCATTGATCTATTAGATCTAGAGATAAATTAGATCTGAGAAAAATCTGATTCCATTTGAGAGATATTGCAGATTTAAAGGAATAGTTCAGGTGTCACAAATGTTTATCTTATATGAAAGAGGACAATAAAAGAAACCCAACAGTGAAGAAATTATTCAAATATCTTTTTCCGTTTAGGAGATATTCAAGTTTAAAGTTCTATCTGATTGTGTAGAAACTGCTGAAATCAGACTAGCTGTGACATCATATCCTCACAGTCCTGAAAAGTTTTTGTTATTTTATTAAAATATTGTGTAAGATTTTATGACCTACAACAAAAAGATACGTCAGGAGATCTCATATGTGTCAAGGGAAGTATTTGAGATTTAACATCTGAAGAATGTTTCATTAAATTTTTTTAGATTTGTGAAAAAAATGTTATTATTTTTTAATGAAATATATTGACACATGTTAAGGAAGTGAGGATGTGACATCACACCCTCACAGTTAGTCTTTCTACACCAGTCATTTGCAAAGAAATTGTGAAATCTTCAAAATGTCATATTTCCTTAACAGAGAATGCTATCATGGTAGTTTCTTCACTATTCTGTTTTTCTTTTTAAGCTCTTTCATACAAGATAGACATGTCAGACACCTGAACCAATCCTTTAATGTCCGTTATCATCACGCACGACTCTGAAGACTTGGTCCAGTCTAAGTATGACATCATCTAGCCACGTCTCAACTTGACATGTTGTTCATCTCTATTTATTACAATGTTTCTTTCCTGGGACACAGATGGGTTTTAGCAAATTCCCTATACAAAATATATATATATACTGAAGCTCTCTTAACACACACTGCCTAATGAGGGTATCGTTTTCAGTGTCAATTAGCCCAGTTAAAACTTTCTACTTGGAAAATTTGACAAGCAAAGAAAAAACTATTAAAATGACTTCAAATCCCAGGGGCACTTTGCCAAGTTGATGACACAATTTTACAAAATTAAGAGCTCTCAGATACATACAACAGGTTTCAAAGTATAATATTTCTCAAACAGAGCAAAACTCTCCTAAGCTTTTCTGTGTAGCCCTTCTTCACAAACAAGTATATCATATAGATAAGCTGAAGAAGCCAAGATTATGGTCAGGGTTTTGTCTCCTATAAAGCTAGTTCTGATAATATCTAGTATATATCTGAGACAATATTGCCAATTTATGACCACACTACTGTATATTTGACCTTCCAGAATAAATGAGCCTCACGGCACTATATGTATATATATATCTGTATATATTAACGAACATATCTAATACTCAAATGAAATTTTGGGCGGGATATTGATTTCATCTTTTCATTCCTTTATCTAAACGAGATGAAATCTGTAGGTCAGTGAAAATCAGCTTAAATTCTGTCAGAACGCCAATTTCGTACCAGCAAACGCAAAATTTGAATGGGAAATTTGACAAACGGATGCAAACGTGAGGAAGTGATTGGTTGTAAAGCTTCCAAATTATACAGTACTTCTTGATATCAGACCTATAGTGTTTGCATACTTCTAGGTTGTGGACGTGCAGCTGGTTATTGTTAATCAATTCTCGTTTGTGTTAGGCCAAGGCAAAAAAAGATGAGAGAATTAAGAACATTACAGTACATGTCAAAAGGATAAGTTTAAATGAACTATTCAGATTGTTTGTGGTAACCGACATCTGAACATGACAGGAAACATAATAAGATAATGTCATTCTTAATTCCCCCCAAAAAATGCGTCAAAAAAGTACAGTACTGTATGACAAAGGACAAGAGAGAAAAACAAAAACAGATACACAGCTTTTGAGTGGTCCATTTCAACCATATTTGGCAATGTTACAAGTGCATCCAATATGAAGAGAAATATTTACAGCAAATTTTAATGCACATAAACCAAATAAGCTATATTGAAGTATGGTATGCATGGTGTATATCAGTACATTCTGTTCCATTGTAACATGGGTTGATGTTGACTTACAACATTAAAGTACAATATGCATGGTGTATATCAGTACATTCTGTTCTAGATATATTGTAACATGGGTTGATATTGACTTACAACATTAAAGTACAGTATGCGTGGTATATATGAGTACATTCTGTTCTGTTGTAGCATGGGTTGATGTTGACTTACACATTAAAGTACAATATGCATGGTGTATATCAGTACATTCTGTTCTAGATATATTGTAACATGGGTTGATATTGACTTACAACATTAAAGTACAGTATGCGTGGTATATATGAGTACATTCTGTTCTGTTGTAGCATGGGTTGATGTTGACTTACACATTAAAGTACAATATGCATGGTGTATATCAGTACATTCTGTTCTAGATATATTGTAACATGGGTTGATATTGACTTACAACATTAAAGTACAATATGCATGGTGTATATCAGTACATTCTGTTCTAGATATTGTAACATCGGTTGATGTTGACTTACATTAAAGTACAGTATGCGTGGTATATATCTGTACATTGTTCTGTTGTAACATGGGTTGATGTTGACTTACAACAATAAAGTACATTATGCGTGGTATATATCAGTACAACCATTGTAACATGGGTTGATGTTGGCTTATAAACTTTCGTAAACTGCCCTATTCCCAGCAAGTTAAATTGATAAAGAAGTAGTATATAAAGTACTGTACACAGTGTGCAGCCACTGGGGTATTACATATCATCCCATCCACACAGTCAACCTTTAATCCCTATCTATTAATTATTCAAAAGAGTGTGGGTTCTATTAAAGTTAACGAGTATAATATAAGCCAGGGAAGGTTTACTTTTCGACAAAATGATTAACTTTTTTAATCCAGGAACACACAACCCTCTGTGAATTAGTAGTTTGTTGTATGAGTGAAGAATATAAAAAGATAATTAAACAAAGAAAGGGGGACTGAAACAAGACATAACTTGTACAAAGACACAGAAACTGCAGAGACTGAATAAAATCTGGCCGCATTCTTTCCCTAGGTTGTACCATATTTCTGAATAAGTTACTTTCTCTTGCATATTATTCAAGTTTTAATTTTTATGAACCACCTGCACATACTTCCTTTGATTTATATATCTGAGGTCAATATTGAACTTTCCGAGCAGCAACACTCTTATAGTAACTTTTTGTTGGGATCTTATATTGTATTGATGAGGTACTGTAGCTTTCTACTGTATATAACATATTCTGTATGAAAGATATATGATTGAAGGTAACCGGTATTGATCCATAACATTATACTGTATGACAGTGTATATATATATGATTGAAGGTAACCGGTATTGATCCATAACATATACTGTATGACATTGTATATATGATTGAAGGTAACCGGTATTGATCCATAACATATACTGTATGACAGTATATGATTGAAGTAACCGGTATTTATCCATAACATATACTGTATGACAGTGTGATTGAAGGTAACCAGTATTGATCCATAACATATATACTGAATGACAGTGTATGTGATTGAAGGTAACCGGTATTGATCCGTAACACATATACTGTATGACAGTGTATATGTGATTGAAGGTAACCGGTATTGATCCATAACATATACTGTATGACATTCATATGATTGAAGGCAACCGGTATTGATCCATAACAATGATAACATATACTGTATGACAGTGTATATGTGACTGAAGGTAACCGGTATTGATCCATAACATATACTGTATGACATATATGATTGAAGGCAACCGGTATTGATCCATAACATATACTGTACTGTATGACAGTATATATGTGATTGAAGGTAACAGGTATTGATACATAACATATACTGTATGACAGTGTACAGTATATATGTGATTGAAGGTAAACGGTATTGATCCCAAATATGCTAGAAAGTTAATAAATGGTCACCTCATGCTCCAACTTCAACTGTCATTTGCCTTGTCGGGACATTGTCCAACACTTCTCAAAGTCACGAAAAATACATAATTTGGAGGTTCAGAATCATCAGAAAAGTCCTTTTCAAATCTGTTATCAATTGTTAGCATAATGCTAAATGGTAGAATGAGAAGGAAGGGCATTGACCCGAGGGGTCCGGTCATAGAGGGCGCACAGTGTTCAAAGGTTACTGGTTCGTTCTAGACACTGTAGAACGAGAGTGCTAAGGTCGTGGGGAGGCAGGTAAGCGAGGAACGAAGTAAATATGCTATAAATCTGGGACCGACTCCTATGACCTTGAAGGTATCTAGGCACTGCAGTATACATGTGTTTAATAACCACCTCTCACCCTCAAAATGTAACAATGTTCCACTGAAAATATGAGCTGACATCAGTTCCATTATAGAATTTCCTCTTTTCGGCTTTTTACTTTGCTCGTCCTGTCTTGCAATTGCCAAACTTACCCATGTTAACTATGTAGATCCTCTTTCAAGTTTGTCCAGGAAAACAGCACCGTATATAGATCAAGTAAATAATACTCTGAATAAGCTTAGACTGCATGCAATATAATTACAGTACCTTATCTTTTGTGTTCAATGATACTTTGGCGGTCTGTGATTTTCCCACACCTACCGTGTACCCTAAGTTTTCTCAAAACAAAGACTGATCGAACTTAACGAGACACCCGTCTACCTTGTTCCCACCGAACGAATGGAAAAGGAAGAGAGTTTCAAATAAAAAAAAATTGAAAAAAGTAAACTCCAAATTTTGGGACTTTTTCTCCTCTCCAAATCTTGGCTAACTCAAACTTTATAATGAGATTTAATTGATATGAGATTTTATTATAAAAACAGCATCAACTTTTTTTTTTTTCATCAAAATCTACTCAATAAGCTGCTTAAAAAGGGAACAGAAGTATCATCTGTCTACCTTGTTCCCATCAAACGAATGGAAAAGGAAAAGAGTTGCAAAAAAAAATAAAAAATACATGGAAACTCAAAATTTTGGACTTTTATCTCCTCTCTAAATCTTGGCTAACTCAAGCTTTATCATGAGATCTAATTGATATGAGATTTTATTAACAATAACATCATCAACATTTTTTTTTTAATCAAAATCTACTCCATAAGCTGCATGAAAAAGTGAACAGAAATATCATATGTCCTTGCAAAAATAACAACAGTTACAAAGGATGATGGTCATGCACCTGTTGTACACGGTCAATCTTTGACCTCAATTTAACTGTTATTATCCGCACGCAGCAAAGGTCTCTGCAGGTTCCTGAAATTCCAAAATAGTCCGAATATTACTTGGAAACCTTAACAGGTGCTTGTCCAGTTTGTTGGTTTTCTTTACTTACATTTACAATTACACAGAGCTACACAGTACAGTATACCTTATGGGCCAGTACTGTGACCTACAGTATCCCTGTTAGAAACTTGTGTTTTTGATATTGATTTATAACTTGGCAATTTTTCTTTCTACAAACCAAGCCATGTACATTTATTACATTCACACATCATTGGATATCCTTTGTCATCTTGAAAGACTCTCTGTCCAAGAAACATGGTTTACTGTAGGCCTTTCATTTGGTTGCTTTTTTGCTTCTTTAATAGATCAATGAGTTATAAACGTGGTTTTAGGCCAACATATAACGTTTTGTGTCCCACAAAATTAAGGTAATCCCATTGTTTCATTGTTCCATCAATGTTAATTAATAATTTCGAGTTCAAAACTTTATGTAGCAGGTTTTATGGCTCTGTAACTTTTATCTCATATCTTGTGTACAAAAACATATAGAGTGACAACCTTCAGATCCATCAAAACCTGGTTAACAAAAATGTGATCACTGAAGTTATTACCTGTTACTGTACAGTTTGTACACCCACACTCACACACACAGAGACATATGACTATAACAATTATTTATACTATCAGTTGAGATGATAATATAGGCCTTGGACTCAAATCAGCAAGTTGTCTTTTTAATGAAAATATCCCAGTAATAGCCGTAGAGATCTGCTGACTTTGCTGGTGGGTATTAATCTACTGTACGTGTGAACATCAATTAACTGTCCGGTGAATGACAAAGATGGAAACGATGCACGATGCAGCTGATCATGGAGATGATTAGAGGGTATACGGTGTACTATGATGCTGTATAGCATACAGTGTACAGTGTGTACTTGTAAGTCTGCCATTCATGACCTACTGTACTACGTACACTGCACTCAAAGGCATTGCACTGCACTTGTACTGTATTGTACTGCACTGTAATCTATTGTATGATATGTACTGTACATATAAATGCACTGCACTGTAGATATTTAACAGCATTGTTACGAATGAACGACACAGGATTCTGCGTCGGGTTGCATTGTTTTAGCCAGGGACAAAAAATCTTCATATTGCGTGCGTGTGTGCTGGCGGGACGCAAACTTTTTTATTACAGAACAAACCCCAAGTACACACACTCACAACTCGGCCTATGCAAAACATTAAAAAAAAAATTTTGAATAAACATCTTTCTTTTCTTCTATCCAAAAAGCCCCAACTTCTTCTGAAAAGAACCAAAATTCCTTCCAATCCTACCTTTGAGTGATTTTGTTTGAAAACAAAAAGTATATCATAACAATCAACCAGCAAGGTACAGGGTTAATAACATTTCCATTACAGGGATTTTCAAGCTAAAAATAGTCAATGATGCTTGTCAAATCAAGTGATTTGATTGGCTAATAGTCCCTTACGCATTGTCTGCAGACATCATTGCATCTGTTCTGCTCAGTGAACACAAAGTACGTAACTACTGTACTTGTACCATTACATTCCCCTGTGTAGAGATAACAAAGTTTGTGGTATAGGCTATCATTATGTGTGCAGAGAGAAGAATGTACAGTATGTTGTCACATTCGGTACATGTACAACAAGCGCTCATAGTACAAAGATGCACTTGAATTGTCATCATGTAATATTTGAATCATTGTGTTGTTCAGAAAATGTTATGAGTTTAGACAAGCTATGAATTTTGTGGGAAGCTAGTTCGTCTCTGATCCTTAAAAGGATATTTCATCTCACAGTATGTTTCTTCTCTCTGCAAGGATAGTTGTTCATGTAAAATGTGCATTCATACCACAGTAGTTTCTTGCTTGCAAACTTTGTTGCGGTCCTTTTCACTACGTGGTTCAGTTAATTTTTGGGCTAGATAGTAACATTACTGGCAGTGTATAGTAAAATGGTTCTAAAGCTTGACATGTTAGGGTGCCGATATATCTGTATGGTTTTGAAGAGACAGGTAAGCAAGTAAGCGTTGAAAGTAAATCTGCAAATTATGCGCAGTACGGTACTTCCGTACAATGTCTCTACCGTGGTCCTGTACTGTCCAATACAGTGTACCCAATCCACGATTCGTGCCGATAACCAAGCCCACAAAAGATCAAACTAATTAGACGGGTGTATATAGCATGAGAAAGTGGGTAATTGGTTGGAAGTGAATGGCCGCTAAGGGTAAACTGCAGCTTAAAAGGTTACCTATGTGTATACCATAATTGACAGAAAACATTCACAGTAAAATCTTGATATGTACAGTAGTTTTGTTACAATGTGCTGTATACATAGTTACTGTTGCTTTAATACAAGTTATAATACACATATATCTGTCTAGTAAATTTCTAGTTGGGTATACTATATAACACACAGACTTGGAGAATTTCATGCATGTTGAAATGCAAAATTACTGATCTTGTGTATGATTCCAAAGTAACAGTATTAAACATGTACAGTGAGTTAATTTGTTCTAAAACTTGATGACCATGACCATCACCATGACGATTATGAAACAAACTTTAATTTATGGAAAATTATTTGATATACTGTAGATCTAGACACAAAAAAAAAATGTGAGGCTTTCATTAACGCATGTCTGGACCTCTCCGGCTTGAACAAAAATGGCGCAGTGTTAAGAGGTTACCAGTTCGTTCTAGGTACGTAAGAACGAGAGCGCTAAGGATATGGGGAGACAGGTAAGCGAGGAGGGAATTAAATTTTTATAGTTTCCTTTTACACACTTTCAGTTTCTCAACAGGTGTGTTTTCCAACTCCAAGCAAATGTTCTTTCCTTATAATCAATATATTTCATCATCATTTTGAATTCTTTGGCTACATGTACAGTACAGTACTGAACATGGATGCTATGTAAAAGTATAAACTGCCAGCTGCATAATACTGTACATGAGCCAAATTCCACACGTAAACTGTATCCAACGACTAGATCAAGATTAATCGTTTCGTGCAATAAATTTACAAATGGGTACCACGCACTATACTGACATACATACAACATGTGAAACCACTTACTGTCAAACCAATGTTTACAAAAGTCTGTTCTTACAGTGTTTATGGTACACTAATTACCAATTAATTAGTGATAAAGCAGGTGCGAGATAATTCAATATACCGCCTGTAAAGGATGTATATATATTTAATTAGAACTACAGTACAGTATGTTGGATATATACCTGTATACATAATTTACACAATATGGTCTATAGTACAAACATATACAAGTATTGTCACATATGTGACAGTCTTTTAAGGTTCACTTTGCGGTCTGCAGACAATTTACAGCTCTTTAAGGATTTATTTAAGTAGAACTGTGTTGGATATAACTGAATACATAATTTACACAATATGGTCTACAGTACTACAAACATATAGACAAGTCTTGTCACATATAGACAGTCTTCACAAGGTTCACTTTGTGGTCTGCAGACAATTTGCAGCTCTTTATGGATTTATTTAAGTAGAACTGTGTTGGATATAAAGTTCTGAATACATAATTTACACAATATATATGGTCTACAGTACTACAAACATATAGACAAGTCTTGTCACATATAGACAGTCTTCACAAGGTTCACTTTGTGGTCTGCAAACAATTTACAGCTCTTTAAGGATTTATTTAAGTAGAACTGTGTTGGATATAACTGAATACATAATTTACACAATATGGTCTACAGTACTACAAACATATAGACAAGTCTTGTCACATATAGACAGTCTTCACAAGGTTCACTTTGTGGTCTGCAGACAATTTGCAGCTCTTTATGGATTTATTTAAGTAGAACTGTGTTGGATATAAAGTTCTGAATACATAATTTACACAATATATATGGTCTACAGTACTACAAACATATAGACAAGTGTTGTCACATATAGACAGTCTTCACAAGGTTCACTTTGCGGTCTGCAGACAATTTACAGCTCTTTAAGGATTTATTTAAGTAGAACTGTGTTGGATATAACTGAATACATAATTTACACAATATGGTCTACAGTACTACAAACATATAGACAAGTCTTGTCACATATAGACAGTCTTCACAAGGTTCACTTTGTGGTCTGCAGACAATTTGCAGCTCTTTATGGATTTATTTAAGTAGAACTGTGTTGGATATAAAGTTCTGAATACATAATTTACACAATATATATGGTCTACAGTACTACAAACATATAGACAAGTGTTGTCACATATAGACAGTCTTCACAAGGTTCACTTTGCGGTCTGCAGACAATTTACAGCTCTTTAAGGATTTATTTAAGTAGAACTGTGTTGGATATAACTGAATACATAATTTACACAATATGGTCTACAGTACTACAAATATATAGACAAGTCTTGTCACATATAGACAGTCTTCACAAGGTTCACTTTGTGGTCTGCAGACAATTTGCAGCTCTTTATGGATTTATTTAAGTAGAACTGTGTTGGATATAAAGTTCTGAATACATAATTTACACAATATATATGGTCTACAGTACTACAAACATATAGACAAGTCTTGTCACATATAGACAGTCTTCACAAGGTTCACTTTGTGGTCTGCAAACAATTTGCAGCTCTTTAAGGATGTATTTAAGTAGAGCTATGTTGGATATAACTGTATACATAATTTACACAATTTATATGGTCTACAGTACAAACATATAGACAAGTGTTGTCACATATAGACAGTCTTTTAAGGTTCACTTTGTGGTCTGCAGACAATTTGCAGCTCTTTAAGGATGTATTTAAGTAGAGGTATGTTGGATATAACTGTATACATAATTTAAACAATATATATGGTCTACAGTACAAACATATAGACAAGTGTTGTCACATATATGACAGACTTTTAGGGGTCACTTTGCGGTCTGCACACAATTTGCAGCTCTATAAAGGATGTACATTTAAGTAGAACTATGTTGGATATAACTGTATACATAATTTACACAATTTATATGGTCTATAGTACAAACATATATAGACAAGTGTTGTCACATATAGACAGTCTTCACAAGGTTCAATTTTGCGGTCTGCAGACAATTTGCAGTTCTAGAGAGCTGTTGTAAATTACAGCTCTCCCTAAAAAAGCAATTCTTGTCAGACTACTGTAACAGAATTAACTGAAAGGAGATGGGGGCAGGGCCGCAGGGGAAGGGTGTGTGACAATAGGTGTGGAGATGGTCTGTATTCATAGAAATTCATAAGATTGTAAGCTAAGGTAGCATTGTTATAACATGGATCCCTGCATGCTGACAACATCTTCACTCAAACAAGGAAACAAGTACTTGTTTTTATAAATAGTTTTCTCCACCTGTAGCTTTGCTGTTAATTCTGTGTAATATTTATGCAGTTATATGTTATTGTACAGTAGTACGACATTAAAGGGTGTGAAGACTCGTGCAAAAAGAAACGTCTAATGCCGGTAATCTGACCTAGTTTAGAATGAGGTGTAACAGAAGTGTTAGAAACCACCATTGATCCCAGAAAATACGCACACAGTTTGCTACCTTCGGTAATTAGACACTAGTGTACAGTCAGTGCATACAGCTGCAGTCAATACCCACAGCACAGTGTACAGACAATACAGCGATGGACATCTCAGGTCCAGCTAAAGATAACAAGGTATCATGTTTCATTACTGTCTGCATTTTGTAGCGACAAGCAGAAAACTTCACTTGCAAGCAACGGAAAGTTAACTTTTTCAAAGAGCTGCCCACGGTTTGGGGCGAGTCTTCAATGCCTTTAAAACATGTGTACCGTCTACAGTACCCTAGGCAAGGAACTGCATGTTTAAGTACCATGCACTGTCTACCTATGTGACATCAATCAGCACTGTCACAGTACTACTTTACTGGTTTCTCATGTTCCTTTTTACTTAACATACAGTAGAGTATTCATACAGTAGAGTATTCATATATATATAGCCTAAGTGGTTGGTCGCATAATAATCACACATTACCTCGAATCACTTTTATACAGTTCAATAGTGAATAAAACCTTGCATGAGAACAAAAATATGACAAATTTAGGTATATATTCTATTGTCAAGTTGGTCCAAGCTGGGTTCATGTTTGGAAGAGCCCAAGATGCTCATCTACATTCAGGAGCGTACATCAAAGGGAACTTGATCATTTTGAAAACCAAACAAACTTCATCTAAACTAAATTAAGTGTGCAATACATGTAGAGTAATGTGATTCTTTGAATTGCTATGTACTGTAATTGTAAAGTGCTCTATGTTTTCTGACTACTACTGTCTGTGGTTTTCAAAGAAATATGTACAGTTGAAATTACTACGATTTGTCACCCTTAGGGCCCCACCTCCATGCCACAGTATGTAGTAATGCACATACTGTACTTGAACAGTATCTACCAACGTATACAGGTATACAGTGCAGTAACTGATCTCATCCAGCATAAATTTGTATAACATGTACACAGTGGTACTACAGCATTTTAAACAAATCAGGCAAGCTGTGTAACAATAAACACAGCACATACTTCTATCCATCTGTGATTGGTATACTTACAGTAGCAATGTGCAAGTGGCAGTAATGTACTGTTTTTTCTTCATGTATTGGCATATACATTTGATAAATAACTGACATTTTTCATATGTAATATACTCAGATAAGATATTTGTATTAAAGCCCCAAAGATCAACAATGCCAGCAACAATGAACAAAAAAAAAAAGGAAATCTAAAGCACATAGTTAACCTCCTGGCTCAGAAAAGCAAATTGACTGAACTTAAAGAAATAATCAATGAAAACACATTTAAACTGTATGGTCTCATACATGAACTTTGAAACAGCAGTCTTCAACTGACTTGTTTGTACGTCTATAAATAAATGACAACTGGCCCAGAACCGCAGCTCTGGTTACCAACATACTGTATAGTCCTACCAGTTAACATACTTGACAGTTATTTCTGTCACTTGAGAGTACGTAGGTGGAGGAGGAGGAGGAGGAGGAGGAGGAGGGGGGGAGGAGGAGGAGGAGGAGGAGGAGGAGGAGGAGGAGGAGGAGGCGGCGGCGGCGGCGGCGGCGGCGGCGGCGGCGGCGGCGGCGGCGGCGGCGGCGGAAGAGGAGGAGGAGGAGGAGGAGGAGGAGGAGGAGGAGGAGGAGGAGGAGGAGGAGGAGGAGGAGGAGGAGGAGGAGGAGGAGGAGGAGGAGGAGGAATTTTTGTCAGTAATATGTATGTATTTTAGATCCTGTGGCAAGCATGAACTCGCGAAGAAGCCATCATTGGCTTATCAAAGCCACAAGCTGACTGAGTATCTTAGATTCATATTTAACGTCCATGATTATGTATTGTCAACAGCTCTGTAACTAGACGACAGACAGAGCTACTAAAGCATTTTAAACAAATCAGGCAAGCTGTGTAACAATAAACACAGCACATACTTCTATCCATCTGTGATTGGTATACTTACAGTAGCAATGCGCAAGTGGCAGTAATGTACTGTTTTTTCTTCATGTATTGGCATATACATTTGATAAATAACTGACATTTTTCATATGTAATATACTCAGATAAGATATTTGTATTAAAGCCCCAAAGATCAACAATGCCAGCAACAATGAACAAAAAAAAAAAGGAAATCTAAAGCACATAGTTAACCTCCTGGCTCAGAAAAGCAAATTGACTGAACTTAAAGAAATAATCAATGAAAACACATTTAAACTGTATGGTCTCATACATGAACTTTGAAACAGCAGTCTTCAACTGACTTGTTTGTACGTCTATAAATAAATGACAACTGGCCCAGAACCGCAGCTCTGGTTACCAACATACTGTATAGTCCTACCAGTTAACATACTTGACAGTTATTTCTGTCACTTGAGAGTACGTAGGTGGAGGAGGAGGAGGAGGAGGAGGGGGGGAGGAGGAGGAGGAGGAGGAGGAGGAGGAGGAGGAGGCGGCGGCGGCGGCGGCGGCGGCGGCGGCGGCGGCGGCGGAGGAGGAGGAGGAGGAGGAGGAGGAGGAGGAGGAGGAGGAGGAGGAGGAGGAGGAGGAGGAGGAGGAGGAGGAGGAGGAGGAGGAGGAGGAGGAGGAGGAGGAGGAGGAATTTTTGTCAGTAATATGTATGTATTTTAGATCCTGTGGCAAGCATGAACTCGCGAAGAAGCCATCATTGGCTTATCAAAGCCACAAGCTGACTGAGTATCTTAGATTCATATTTAACGTCCATGATTATGTATTGTCAACAGCTCTGTAACTAGACGACATACATTTATCTTGGAGTGACTCGAACTGGGGACCTAATGATTGAAAGGCACCGGCGTTAATACTGACATACAAACATCTCCCAATGTTGCTGTCATGCCTCACTGACATTGAGTACTGTAGATATATCAGTCTACCATGGTCCCACAGACTGGTTTTCATAATATTATGGCTACGTTAACAGGTTCCACTTTAAAGGGAAATATTGCGTTTAAATATCATCCCAAGGTCATGCCTGCATACCATTAATTGTGACCCTTACCCTACTCCAAACATGTACCAAAGTACCAAACATATTTTACAAAAAACGTCTTGAATCTTACAGAATTTTAGTAACATCGATGAACATTTTTCATCAGCAAAATGGCTAATTATCCCACGATAAGCCACGTCTATAAAAATTCTTACTGTAACATATGCATTTCATGCAGAAAGGTCACTCTACATGTAGAAGAATGCTATTGAATGAAAACTAATTTGAATATCATAAGAGAGTTTCATACACATTTTTTACCTAAATGTTTACTATAAATGTAGGCTGAGAGAAGACAGTAGATGTGTTGTTATAGAATATTAAGTTCTGCTACTGAATGATATAGCAATGAGCTTAATCATGCTGTGTTTTTGTTCAATGTACCATTTTGATGTTCAAATACCGAATGCAAGAAGAATGTGGAAAAGACAAAAATAAATAAAAAATAAGTTGATACCCTACTTGATCCAAGTTCAAACCAATAAACTAAACACAAGAAAGAAAAACAAAGCATTTTTTTCTGTCAGCGTGCAACAATGTTCTGTATGACAGGACACTTGTTTGCTCCAAGTTCACTTTCTGTTTAAATAAAAAGTATATACTGTAGTACTTACAAACAGTGACAGAATATCTCAAAAACGCTGCTGCGTAGAATCTAAACGCAAAATTTCTCCCAGAATGCATTTCCAAAATGTTCCTCTTTCATTTAACTAAAAAGTTAATTTTTCACTAGAACGATCCCTATTAAATACAAACAGTTTAGGTTTGACACAGAGCTCTAATGTACAAGTTGTGCTAAATATATCTGAAATTATAGATACAGTATATTGTGTATACTTAACTAAGTTACTACTTAGTGTTGTGCCACAGTCCCCATGTACAGTCACCTTGAAGGATTTATCCTGTTTGCAAATGGCTTTTCTGCAAGGTTGTGGATTGATACCAAAAAAACTCCCTACAGTGCACAGTACTTACTAACTTCAAATTGCATGCAACTTGAGGTGTACAGTAAAACCTAAAAGAATCTTTCACAAGAGCTTTTTTTAAGGAAATTCCATAATCTCACTTGGGTTTATTTATTGGATTTTCCACAGAGTGTAGTCAAAGGATTACACACATCTGTTGTGGAAGGAGATTATCAGGAATTTAAGCTCATTTGGAGGGGGGGGGCACTGCATGCCATGTTTAACTTGCCACTCAGTAAACTTTTCAAAATAATTGGAAGCAATGAAATGCAAACAACAGAGAGGAAAATAAAGAGTTAATTTAAAGAGTCAATGGCGAAAGCTTAAACCATTGCTAAGTGATGTACTATGGAATAACAAGACATGGAGAAGATTGTCCCACTTATGTACAGTAATTATGAGGTTGTTGAATATCAACACCAACAGTCTGGTCCTGTTATTATTCGACAAACTACTGAAGTCCAATTAAGCTATTTCTACACATGTCTGCTATTTTAAAGGCATTGAAGACGCGCCCCAAAACGTGTGCGGCCATCTGAAAAAGTTAACTTTCTGTTGCTTGCAAGTGACGTTTTGTTCGTGTCACTACAAAATGCAGACAGTACAGTAATGAAACGTGATACCTTGTTATCTTTAGCTGGACCTGAGATGTCCACTGCTGTATCGTTTGTATACTGTGCTGTGGGTATTGACCGCAGCTGTATGTACTGACTGTACACGAGTGTCTAATTACAGACGGTAGCAAGCTGTGTGTGTAATTTCTGGGATCGATGGTGGTGTCTAACACTTCTGTTACAACTCATTCGAAACTAGGTCAAATTACCGGCATTAGACGTTTCTTTTTGCGCGAATCTTCACACCCTTTAAATCTCTCTTTACAGACTAAGTCTGTTTTAATTCCAGTTGGCGTTTGGAGAAGATCCTGCTGGGATCGAAATGTCGGGCACACTGCCTATTAATGAACATTTACTTACCTGTACCTGATATTTGTGCGGTGTAAACGTAACATCAAAGTAAGCAATCAGAAAGACACATGCACACTGGTGTGGGAATAATATGTACTGTAGCTAGTGTATGGCACAGTATTTTTTATGACTAAAACTGTTCAAAAATTGTTCAAAAAAAGTGCCAAATTGTCCAGTTCTCAGTTTGAATAGAATTCAAACAGGAAAATTACATTGGAAAACATTTCACGTCAAAGGATTTTTCATAAATTTTAAATTGTAACCAGAGAGTTTGTTGTCAAGACCCATGAACAGTTGGAAATATTGAAATATATTATTTTTAGACAGCTTTATAAACTTTGCAGCTACAAACTGTGCATCTGTTGTCAAAACACGACAGCAAATTAGTAAAATTCAAAACTTGGTTTGACACACATCAATCTGCAACATCCACAGTAATAGTCATGGAGAGGAAATGGGTTTTTCAGGTTGTCCCTGTCTTACACATTTTGGTTGTGGACCTAAAAATATGCAGCTCAATTTAACATAGAACAAACAATTACATACATGTATCTACTGTAGGAGAGACACACAGGTTCAATGGTGCAACATCAGCTTCAGGCAAGTAGAATTCCACTTAGATTTCTGTTTTATTTCAAAATCTCCAAATTGATGTAACAATTCAACATATTTATATACCTGTTTCAGAGTATTTAGTTTATTAGTTACAATGCAATCTGACCTTTATGTACACAACTTCATCATACATTTTGCTATGACCTTCAAATGAACTTTGCAATGACCTTCAAAACTGATTTTGCTTGTCCGAACAGAAAGTTGGTCATCAAGCAGAACAATAGCTGTGGATTAATGACCCAAGAACAATAGGCCTCCAATCAAAGTGATATTATTCTGACTGAATATGAGTAAAAAAATCGTTGGTCGAAATGACCATGCTGGTTGGGCAAAATGACCATGCTGGTTGGGCGAAATGGTTGTTGGGCGAAGTGACCAGAAAGCTGCATGCCTAACATTATGTTTGGCTTGCTTTAGGCTACTGACAATTTGTGATTAACTTTGTGTCAGATCACATTGTATAAAACAACTTGCAGACATAGGCTTTAGCTCTTATCAGCCTAACGTCTAGGGGCCTAGACTAGGCCTAACTTAGATTCATAGGCCTAACTTAGATTCATAGTCCTAAGGCCTAGATCCATGTTTGTCAATCCAGCTGCCTAGACTAAGCTCAACCTAGGCTAATTGTAAAATCATTGTATGCGAAATAAAAGGTTGGCTTCTAAAGTGATAGTCATTTGAATTTGAGCCTAGCATAAGCTAGGACTAGAAATTTGTAGAATATGTCTAGGGTCTAGCTAGTGTGACTGTGGGTGTTATTCTGTAGGACGTACACACGTCTCTTCCTGTACTAAAATATGCATCACACTATGTGGCTAGAGTGAATGATAGCCTGAGCTACGGTAATTGTGAGGCCATGGCTAGGCATACTGTAACTTAGGCCTTAATGTTGTCTTCAGCAATAGAAGAAAAGATTTAGGCCTAGGGCCAAGACCTAAGCATAACAGCAGTAGGCCCTAGGCCTAGTAACAATAACAGTTAGAATTTTAATACGCTGAGACTTACCGGACGCCTCTCTTATCGGGCTTTATTTTTCTCTTCCTTCAAGATCGTTTGCTTCTTTTTCGGCTTCTATTACTTATTTAACCTGCATTCCGAGAAGAATAGTAAAACGTTCAAAGATTAATACTCAACAGCGATGCGTAGGCCAATGTTATGTTTTATTAGACAGCCTATCAGTACAATGCAACTAGTAATGTGTGGACCTAGGAAATGAAGTAACATGATGAACCTAAGCTCACCTTTGTAGTTTATATCTCAACTTATAACTGTAACAGCACAGAGAGAGAATTCCGACGAGCGCCCTCTTTTTTCTCTCTTTTTTTTTAGGGATTTAAATTTATTTTCTATGTAAATGCTAATCTGGGTTTAGACATTGTACGGTCTCTGTCTATACTGAAAAAAATCTCTGTTACTGTACTGCTTGGTCGCACAAAAATTCAACACAGTTCTGTGCACGATAGTCGCTACATATACTGTAAAGAGGGCGCTTCCTTTTGGCTATAAAGTCTAAAGTTGTAAAGGCGCACTCATAGCAGTAGCGTTAGCTTAATGCAGATTTGTTGATCTACTACCAGGGTCTTGAAAATATGGAATCCACATGACTAAAGGCCCGGTCACACTACAGCGATATTTTATCGGAATACGGTCCGATTTTTCCGATTTTAGGCCGAAGAGTGAGGTTTGTGGTAGTGAATGTAATGAATGCAGTGGAACATTCGAACACCTACTCCAAATCTGAGGAGTTCTGGAACTGACTACATTCTGAAGTGACGTCACATCGAAAAACGATAAAAATCGGAAGAGAAATCGGATAGCTATCCGATAAAAGGAAACGGAGTCAATATCAAAAGTTAGCAGAGGGCTATTCCACATCGGAATGGCTCAACAGATAGCAAATCAGGTCCTTTATCACTGTGGCTAGAAGACCCAAACAAAAAACTGGCTGTTTCGATTCCTCCGGGAAAATCGGATAGTATTCCGATAAAAAATCGGTATAGTGTGACCGGGCCTTAAGACTATATCAGGTGTGAAGTGGGGGTCAAATCAGGTATACGATAAACTTGTCAAACCGCGGCATGTACTGAGATGAACTTTGTCCGGGATGTTGCGTGAAATAACGTCTATACATATCGTTTCAAACTATAGCGGATTTTAAGTTGACAGGTGGGAGGTTGAAATAGTTAAAGATGATGAATCGGCAGTTTTATATTGCTGAGTCAGCAGTACATATTGGTAAAAACGATGATGCCCGGACACTATACTTTCCATGTGCGTTGTGTCTGTAACTAGTTGTCATCGTTACTGTGCTGCTTTTTGGATTTTAATATCCATATTTTCACTACTATCGACTCTCAATCCAACTTCAGAAAGGGAAAACCATGACGCTACGCAAAATTCGACACACGACATTGTTGGATTCCGCTGATGAGACGACGTCACATCTTTTCAATGCATGGTGCAATGGTCTATATAGAGAGAAGAAGCAGGCAGGAATTCTGCACCAACAATGCGAAAGAGTTATGAAAAGACACAAAACTTATCTCCTGACATTTGTGAAGTTTTCCTTCACATGATAGTGGCACCAATGTAGAGATTCTCTGCATCATGCCTACTCGCCCCTTCTCCAGGTGCCCGGTCTGACTAAGGGCCTGGAAAGAAGCCTTTGTCAGGTTTGTGCGTTGCTGCGGTGGACAGGCGCGTAGTCAGGGGGCGAAGGGGGCAGCCGCCCCCCCCCCCCCCTTGAGCATATTTGTTTTATTTGTTTTAATGTTTTTATGATATCGCTAGTAATTTCAAAAGAGAAATTCTAAGATGCAACTTACAAGGCCTGGGAAGTGCCATTTCCAGCAATCTGGGAGGCATTTTCAGCCAAAATGTTCTTGTGCGCTTCGCGCCAACTTATGGTGGCGCTACGCTTAGATAGTATGCAATGCCGGATCTACGCCTCTGATAATTTTTTTACATTTTCGCCCCTCTCTTGGCAAAATCCTGGCTACGCGCCTGGCGGTGG
Source organism: Apostichopus japonicus (assembly GCF_037975245.1). Lineage (NCBI taxonomy): Eukaryota > Metazoa > Echinodermata > Holothuroidea > Aspidochirotida > Stichopodidae > Apostichopus > Apostichopus japonicus. The sequence goes on along the minus strand of NC_092562.1, from coordinate 12,978,152 downwards.
ATGACAGGACGTATAGGAGGGAATGATCACATGCATGGGAGAATTGCACTGTAAAAACACTTGGGTCATTTTTTGACCCAAATTTGACCCAGCAACTTAGTGGAATCTCCACCAGCCCAGATTTGGGTCAATTTGACCAAGGATCTGTGTCATTTGACATCTGACCTAAAACTGGGTTATTTTGACCCATACGCTACTTTGACCCATATGCTACTTTGACCCAGCTTTTGACCCAGTGGTTAGTGCAATCTCCACCAGCCCAGCAGATTGGGTCAAAAAAATTGACCACGTAAATGGGTCAAAGCTGAATTTACATTTGCAGTTGCAGGAAGTCTATAAAAGAAATGACATAAGACTTCGATTCCTAATGATAAGTTAATTTATTCAAATCACAAAGTGGTGTTACAATAAAGCATGCAATTCCTTCTATTTCACATATAATTATCGATATTCATTTTGTTTTATTCCAACTAGAACATCATAGTAACAGTAAAAATCAGAGTAATGTGATATCCATAAAACTAAACAAACAATGAACACAAGAACATAAGCTAAGACTAATGTACCAATTGAGAATCATTGGAGACTAAGCAATGTTCCTTAAAATCCTGACATACTTAACTAAAACAACTGATCATTTATTCAAGTGCACAAACTTTAGTTCACTGAGGAATATGTTCTGTACTACTTGAAAGACTTTAATTGTTGATCTCACAGCTAGGTTTGCTGCAGTGTTTGTAATATTAAGTTAATCAAGACTGGAGCATGCACTCACTCTCTACTTGTATCCTTAGTCACTGTAGTAATTTGATTATTAGCTAGCATTTCTAAGAATATAAATAAACAACATTCCATAGTTATCAATTGTATAAAATGTTAGGTATACAAAGAAGACATGTAGTACATCAATGGTGGCTGTAAGAAATCAAATATTTTGGAAAGCTCAATGTTTGGTGGGGGCTTTGTCATGGTTAAAAGTCAAAGACAATATCAAACATATTTTGCAGTGGGTTGGTGGGGCAAGACAAACCCTATGGCCAGCTGCCAATTAATAAAATCTTGCAAGCATATCCCAAAGGTGATAATTTCCTCAGTAGTTCTTGTACCAAAACAGCATTAGATTTGAATGAGGAAAAGCTGTTTAAAACATACAGTACAAGACTTATAATCACTGAAAAGTCATCAATAAATGGAAACACTATGAATAAATAAATATTTTTGCACCACCAATATGTTACAATATGTATTAAATTTTCAGTTGCTCAGGCAAAAAATGTACATCAGCCATGCTTTTGGCTAGTTGTACATATATGATGTATGGTGGAACACTTGTTTTGCACCACTGTTTGTGAGGCAGTTCTGCTTCTTTAGTCCCTCTAAACTTAACAATAACAAATACCAAATGAAACTTAAACCTTGTTCAAGGTAATATAACATGCAAACATAAATAGCAAACAACTTTGTCACATTATGTAAATTAAAAACCTCATGTAATCATCCCATCATGTTAATGACCATGAACTAAGTGTAAACCTAATGTTGCACTGCCCAAGGTTTACATGAGATATGTTCATATCCCTTATATGTGTTTTGAGAAAATTATACGATAAAAGGTTACAATGTATAAAAAACCAAATAAATCATATTAAACACTACTTTTGACAAAGTTGTTTACATACCTTTTTTTCCTCTTACTGACTACTTAAAAAAGCATGAAGGCTTCTTACTGAAGGGGATGTCGAAACCTTTCCTTTCCCTTCACTAACCTTAATGAGGAATTTGTGTATAAATTCCCAGGTTGTTTGACACTGGCAGGGGTAGGCTATGTCAAACAAGTACAATGATTTGAAAGAAATATCAAAAGCTGCAATCACATCTGTTGCTGGCAGAGCAACCCCTTCGATGTCGGATACCTTCTATCACCAAATGCAAGGACGAATGGCTGCTTTTGAGTCCTATCTTGCTTAAGCTCATCTTCCATGAATTGAGGAAGATTGGTCCCAACCTTTGGAAGAAAGAAAATAAATTGCTGCTTTCAATGCACACTTAATTCTGTTGTCACTAATTTAAATAATTAGCAAATCTTTTCACTTGAATCATTACCATAGCAGATTTAAGATTCTGTTGACCTCAAATGATCTTGGACCTCCATTAAAAAATAGAGGGATCATCTACTCACAAAGGGCTACCTACATACTAAGTTTAAGGTTTAAGCAAGTTAACTTGGCACCTGACTGTTATACGTGAAAAATCATTATGACATTTTATGCGATTTAATTACATACCAGTAGGAATGACTGAGGATGTAGGAATATCAGTTACTTAGCCTACACAGTTAAAAGAAATTGACCCATATCCCTTACTGAGTATATTGTATGTAGACTGTTCAAGATAATGGTATTACCTTTTGGATTTGTTTTTATGTTGAACTTTACAGGTGTAGGCTTCTTTACTTCTTTCGGTGTTGCTTCTTGTTTCTTAAAGGCAAGGGATCGTTTTCGGGCAATCTTTCCTCAAGATAGTCTGTAGCATAGCCTGTAGCAGGATGTTTCCCATGGGCTTTTGGGTACCATGCTACCTATAGTCCACAGATAAAAATAGGACATATATAGTTAACTTCAATTGTTCAATTACACCGACTATAGTCTTGGCAAAGACTGTTTGTTGGAGTATATCATATTTTACTGCAGTACGTGGCATAACCAGTAGGGGAAATGCCCCCAATTGGTCACCCCCATCCCCCCAAATTGACATACAAGTAAATTAGTAAGATAGAAATGATGAACCATTTTACATCTTGTCCACCCCTTAAATACAAGAATTTTATCCCTCCCCTTACACCCCTTCCCCATATCTTGTCCCCCTCCCCTTGCACAGACTCCTTGCTACCCTTCAGCTCTCCCCCACCCCCACTAAAAAGTCTGATTATACTACTGTTTTACTACATTTAAAAGCACACTGTTAACTCTCTGTTCAGCAAGAAAGCTAGTAACAAGTAACATTATACTAGTCTTAGCCTCTAACGTTATATTTAGTTAAACTTACGTAGTGAGGTTATGGCTATGCTTTATCAAAGACCAAACGTTAGGTCTAACATTACAGCTATCTATGTATCACTATCAGTATCACTGTATCAGGGTAATTATGGGCTTGTCTGAACCACGGCGCTCGCAGCACTAATAACATGTTACTTAGGCCTATAGCCTATCATCATATCTACAATGGCATACTATAATATAGTATTTAACTAATAAACGTTGCGAGCGCCTGTGGCCTGAACTAGTCAGCATACTTTGGCGTATATTTACCTTTGAATATTGGTATTTACATTGGTAAACCCCAGTCATCAAGGATGGAACTAACAAACGTGTCCATTTTCAGAGCCCATCAAAGTTTTTGATTCAACTAAGACAGCCTTCTTGGTCCTGAATTTACGTATGGTTTGTAGATTTGTGTGACGGTGTTCAGCTGTTGTCTACGAAAGGCGTCATGCAAAAACGCTGATAGTGGTCACATGACATAACTTATCCAATGAGAAAAGTCTTTGAGAATGACCCAGTGCAAAAAGTCAAACTTTCATCGAGCTATTTCACAATTTCAAACAATCTTGCGTAATAACTCAACCAATACGACCCATTTCTGGGTACAGTATGGCTGACTCAGCAGATGGGTCACACAAAATGACCCAGGTGTTTTTACAGTGTGGGGATCTTTAAAACCGGCATCACGAGGTGCATGTATATGCAAACAGTGCACAGAAGCCATGCCTTAGCACGGCCAGCTTTCATTGAGAGTTAAACATTCCATGCAAATCTATAAAGCCTCCTTGCTTCCCATCATATACACCTCACTCTTTCAACATTTGGTTGAGTCTCACACCAAGCGGCCTTTTCCTTTTTTTTTCCTTCAGAGTCGTCAAACGTCCGTCATATCATATCGACGAGAAAATATATATAAAAAAAACGGTTTTGGTGATTTTCAATGAGTTGAATGAAATTATTATTATTATTTTCAGACACAATTGATTATCAAGTTAATGAAATAAACTTGATAGCCCCCCCCCCCCCCGCCCCTCCAAAAACAAAAATGTTCAAAGCATCATTTGGAGTTTTATTTTTCTTTTAGGATATATTGAGATTAAATTCTGACCGATAGAGACGGCTCCATAATGTAAAGTTGAAGATGACGTCACATGCCCCTTTGTTCAAAGTTTGAACAACTTCAAACCATATTGCTATTGTTTAATATATGGTTTGTAAAATACATTTCCATAACTCTATCCATCCAACCGTTCATGTGAAAAAGAAAGAGATTACAAAGAGAGAGAGGGACAGTGAGTGGGGGGGGGGGGAGAGAAGACGATAATAGTTAAGATTTTTGTCTTATCTTTATTGTAAACCGTATACATTAAATTTTATAAAAGTTAATGCTTCACAGGGGCGGATCCAAGATTTTAAAAGTGGTGATAGGGGGGGGGGGGGTGGGCTGCGGTCCTGAGGACATATAAGCTCATAAACTAAGTCTATGACTAGGTCTACAAGGAAGGTTGTGCCAATAAGTACGTTTAATTTTGGAGGGCGGTGGAGGGATTAACAAAAGACAAGGAATACCCCCAATCCGTGGATTCACAAATGTATTGGCATGCTTATGATATAAAGGCATAACTTTGAACCAACAGTTTTCAGTTAGTTATGGCTGTTAGTTAATACGGTATACTACACTGACCCCATCATTGATGCATTATTGCAAAACTCAGGTCTCACTTCTCAATATATTTATATATCTATATATCTATATATATATATATATATATATATATAGCCTGTTCTGAGTGCGCATTTACAAATGAGAAGATAAATGTAAACTTGAATAAATAACTCTGCATATAATACCGTACAATATAGCTGGCATTTCTACAACACTTAAATTAATAACAATTAAAAAAACGACTGCTTCGTGGCCGTAAAATATCATTATTTGCACACTGTTCAGTCACATCGTTTGTAAGTTAACCTAAAAAGTGTGCATCAATAAAAGAACCCCCCGCCCCTTCCATGATGACGTTTAAACTTCAAAAACATATTTTAGGTAAGAATTATTGATCATACGGAGTTCTCGAAGTGACAGATATGTACTTACTGTGTTAATAGTAGTAGTTGTAGTATGACAACACGTGAAAAGTATGATATTTATCGAACTGACAGGTAACGATAAAATGATATTTTGTCGAAAACTATCAGTGTCGAGTTGCTAAGTGTTGTTTTGTTTTTTTGCACGTGACTTGAAAACACGTCATAAATACGAGTTGACAATTTCTGATAATGTGACGACTTGTCGAAACAATATCAAATTTTCGAGTTATGGCGTTGCAAAACAACATTTGTCGAGATGTCGCGTTATATAATAACACGCTAAGTCTACACTTCTGTTTGTCCCTTGAGAACCACCTTAGAGAATAGGATACAACACTTCATTGCAGTCCTAGTACATATATCACAAATCTACGATATGGTGCAGTAACAACCGCAAAACTGTACCAGGTAAGCCTATGCTTATAAGCAATATTTCAGTAACCTTGTCTGTTTCACTGTTTAGACAGGGAGCGATGCTGTTGTCAAAATTCGAGACTAGCAACTCATTAAAAAAGAGTTTTAAACCTTGTTTCTAGTGTAGAGAACTAAAACATGGCGTAACATACGGTTACCATGTCAACACATCTTCGGTATTTTAGGAGTTCTCTCTTCACGAGTTATCAGCTCTTCCCAATGAGCGGCAAAACTGATTTCATTATCCTCAGCCAACAGTGAATTACCGACTTTCATTTGTGCGTCGAATAACTCTAAGTAACTAATTCCCTCGGGAAAATATGTTGACGTCACATCTCGTCCGCCGTGTCGGTGATGACGTTTACCTGGTCGTGACTTCATTAAGGGAGGAGACATCCAATGAGTGAACAGAAAAGAGCGCCGTCTGTAAATGAAATCAAAACATTTGTAGTAACTATTCAGTTTTGCCTTTGTTTTACTCTATCTCGCCCAGTCTCTTAAAAACATCCTCACGTAGCACTCTAAAACGCAGCAACTGGGCTCTTCCCTCTCTAATCTAATCAATACAATAGTATAAAATATTCCCTGAAAGAAAATGAGGGCGGTATTGATGAACTATGGCTACGGCTGTGAGTACTGCGTTTCTGTATGCTGTCGTGTTGGACGAATCTAACGGTAGTAGTATACAGTTATACCGACAATTCGATCCGGGTTATATAGCCATTGCCGACTTTGCAATCCGGTTGCCGCTCACAATTATGTAAATTCGGTAAGAGGGACTCCATAGTTTTCTATGCTTTATGAAACAGCCAACAACAACCCCCCCCCCCAATAATCAACAACAATAAAAGTCACGGTTACAAGCCCCCTGCATGAGTAGTGTGTAGGTGGTGCACCGTGGCTGCAAACGCGATAGGTGGAGAGTAAAAGTGATGGCGCAATGTAATATTCAAGCAATATCACTAGCATGCTAGAACTGCATTTGCCTGCAACTACGCAGTATTTGTAGTGCACGTGAAGAGCTTGCAGTATTAGGAAGAACTTTCGATTGTTCATGGTGTTATTTTTTTGGGCAGACAACACACCAGGGAGTATAGTCATGTAGGTACCTACAAAGTGAGGGCGCTTGTGAGCACCGTGACAGCAGAGTTGGGGACTCGAGTCAGGGACTCGGACTCGAGTCCGACTCGAGTCGCAAATTTTAGGACTTGAGACTCGACTCGAGACTCGGCTGTCAGAGACTTGGGACTTGACTTGAGCCTTGCCCAAAAAGTTAGCAAAGACTTGGGACTTGACTTGAGACTTGCCTTCAAAAGACTCGGTTTTTCTACTAGAGACTTGTATTTCACAATTTTCTAATCATTAAATAACTTCATAAGTTGATATCGATAATAAATAATTATGGTTTCGTGTACGCAGGGCCGTCTTAAGTGATCACCGGGCCCTGGGCCCCGCAATGGAGCGGGGCCCATCAATCAAGTGAGTTCGAAAAAAGTTGCGTGAAAAATTGACATCCTTGACAATCGCTCAAGCATAGACATGCCTGCATTTACCACCCCTCCCTATGTCGCGCATAAAGCATAAAACTTTAGCTGAATAACATACGTGATATATCTAAAAAATGAAATACATTATAGAAGAGAAGTCTTCCAGTTGCCCTCCATCCCTTCCCTAACAATACTGGACTTACCATTGTAACACCCTTGTGTTGAGTCTTTCAACTGAGAGGGAGATGTAGGCGGTTTTACACTATCTAACGCAACGTAGTCGCCAAGAACATGAAGTATTTTTAAGGGAGGGCCCGAGGAACATGAACTTATAGCATGCTCCTCATGGTGAAACATAATTGCACCTATTAGGTGAATTGAGTGTACTGTTAATAGTAGGAGAGACTAGCGTAGGTTCTTATGACCAACTAGACCGGTTTCTGCTTTCAAACTTCATAGGAGGAGCTTCATCAGTAGTAGCCTTTGAATATTTTATATTCGGCCTGGGCGTCTCATTCTCAAAATGCATCTATTTTCTGTGTACAAGTTTTTATGGACTCATGGTGCAGCTATAAGAGCATCTAAAAGAGCTTCGTGTGAACCTTGAGAGTCAGCTGATTCTTCGTTAGTACGAAACCTTGAGTTAACAAGTAAATCTTTGAGATTTTGGGCCCTATTGTAGGCTAGAATCGGTTCTTTTGGAAACAGTTTGGATAATTGTTGCGTGTTGCGAGATTAAGTGCCAATGTTTCTAAAGTGTTTTTTTTTTCAAATGCGTGGTTTTGATATGGGGTGTAAAGGTGAGCTTGAACACAAGTGGTGGTTACTTTTGTTTAGGTTTGGTAGTGAGGTATTGCCCACGGTTTTCAAATTTTATGCCTTTCGTGGCTGAGGCAATTTCCTCTTTCTTATAGTTACGGAGTAACAGTTTCTCTGTGTAAGCCTTCGGGCATTGTATATTCCAGGGTTGCCAACTCAGATTTGAATATTTAATGTCAAACTCTCAAGTGTATCACCAACTCTCGTCACAAGTTGTCAAGTATCGAATTCAATCAGGCATAATGGCCTATTCAATAAGTTTTCCTCCCAGATTAAGACACGGGGTTACTGTGATTGCGGGGCCCCTGACATCGCGGGGCCCTGGGCCAGGGCCCAGTGGGCCCATGCGTTAAGACGGCCCTGCGTGTACGCTCGAATTACGAGCGCCCAACGACGACTACAGGCGTTACCATAACTACCATCGGCTTGGTTGAATATTCCATCCAGGGCTGCTGTTTGGCTGAAAGTTGGCCTTTTTCAATAAAACAGTGGCTAGCAAATTTTGAGGTAATTTGTTCCGTGGCGTGTGCCCCGGTTTTGCTATTCGGCTGTTTAATTTATACCACATAATTCCTGGAACACTGTTACATTATTCGTAGCCTGCATCATTGTATTCAAACTTCAAAGACTTGAGACTTGACTTGGGACTTGCTCATAGGGACTTGAGACTTGACTCGAGACTCGACCTCCAAAGACTTGAGACTTGACTTGAGACTCGCTCAAAATTTTCAAGGTGACTTGAGACTTGACTTGAGACTTGCTGGTAAAGACTTGAGACTTGACTTGAGACTTGCAGCTAGCTAGGGACTTGTTGACAACTCTGCGTGACAGGCTCATAATAAGTTGGCTACGCAGCTAGCCTCTGAAAGGTATCGTTCACTAGCCAGTAATGCCAATATTGTAGCGCGCACGCGCACTTCAATAATGAAACAAGTAAGATAAATCCTTTGCAATAACGTACAAAGTGGCTCTCTTGCTGTGTGTATATACAAGGTAAATCTGGGAGTTGGAGGTGATGGGGCAGGTAAAGTGTGTGTGTGCATTGAGGGGGGGGGGGGGTACCGAATTGATGAAAAAAAGAGGAAACGTGTAGAGATTACTCACTAAAACAATGTGTAATAATAACAACGTGCATACGTTGTACATGATTAATGTATAATAAAAATTTTACAATTTTTATATAGCGCATTATACCGTCTCAGTGCGCTTTACAAGAAACAAAATGTATACAAAAACGACAGCATAAAGGAACAAAAACTTAAAGATATACATGAAAGGATCGGGAAAATGACAACGGTTCAATGAGGGTAGCTCATGAATAAGTGAGTTTTTAAGACGCCTTTAAAATTTTCTATGGTATATAGGGGCATTCATAATGTGGGTGGGGAGAGTGTTCCAGAGTTTGGGAGACGCAAATTGATGAGAACGCTCACCGTACGTTTTAGTTTTAATTTTTGGTGGCTTTAAGAAAATAGCACTGTTAGATCTGAGTGAGCCAGTTGGAATTTGAAGGGTGAGTAAAGTTGGAATTATAGATTGGGGCAAAACCATGGATTGCTTAGTAGGTGAGGATGAGAAGTTTGTATTTAATTCTTTCAGAAACAGAAAGCCAGTGGAGTTGGTGGAGAATAGGTTTAATATGGGATCTGTTATCTGTGAGAGTAACTAATCTGGCAGCGATGCTTGAATGCGCTGAATTCAAAGAAGGAACAAATGATATATTTAATAACGTATTTTCAGAAACGTGCAATGTTAAAGAACGCCCTCACTTATGTTGTAGACGTGATGCCGTATATATCTCATTAAATTATGTACTCACCTGTCTTTGAACCCCATCACTTGGCTAACGTCTTCATCCGATAATCGTAAACAAATTTCTAATATTAGTTTCTCGTCATCATCGGTATCCATAGTAACGACATCTGCTGAAGATTGAATTAACTGCTACAAAACAAGAATTGAATGTGGGTGAATGAAGGTAAACCATCAAGCCTAACATTATATGTAATTTCACGTGTCAGTCACCCCCGGTCTGTGCACCCCAGTTTGTTATTAAATCCTCGTGTTACAGAATACCACACAGAAGATCTTTGCATCAGGAAATGATAAAATGTTGACTGGGAGGTGGTCAGCGAATGGGGGGGGGGGGGTGGAAGGTGGGGATAAACCACATGTAGTCAAACCGGCACTCTGGCTCACAGAAGTTGGGAAATGAGATAAGGATTCCTGCCTATTCCTTTGACCACCGCACCCCCGCCCCATCACTCTTCAGTCCCCACCCCCACACACGCTTTCACATTTTAAACCTTAACACGGCTGACAAAAAACTTTTAGATATGTAATATAGACTTAATGAACTATGGTATCAATGAATACGTGAGCCCATGTATTTTAACCAGATAGCTAGGTGTATAGGCAATGTATACCCGCAGTTATAAGGACTAGCAAACGTTCAAAAATAGGAAATTCATTACGCATTATTCCTTTGCCTTTTTATCTTATTTTGATGGTTCGTAAACATCCCTGCTTAGCCAAGACTTAAAAGATACCCTTCTTAAATTAGGTAAATTAAGATAAAATTCGCCCTGCCCCTACAGCCCCTGTATTCCCCTTCCAAAACAGAGGTCAGTTAACCATTCGAACTAGGCGTATACCGTAGATTTAAATTTAAAATTCGGCTCGCAGGTGAATAAATATTCATATTTCTTCATACTGGGAGTAGTCACTTCCAAATTACCGATCTAGCCTACACTTCATTCTACAAGCTTTTAAGATATCAGGGCGGCAGCCTATTGGACTATTTGGCGTTATAACGCAGGCCAGGGCAGCAAATATAAAGTTCATCCCTTTGTTAAAAGTGTCCGGTGGACCATATCGATCAACACAAACATTGATATAGCTTACCTGTTCACGTTAAAGGGAAATGATTTTCAACTCTGCATGTGGTAGGCCTAACCATGAAACAAACGGTCGTTAAATCGCATTGAATAAGCTGTTATAACGGTTTAATTTCAAACGCACACTTCAAATTGGTTTGCTGTTGGCGCGCTGGATGTTAGATATTTGCGTTCACACATTTTATCAATGCGTTTGCAAAATGCGAATGCTCTGCCTGTTGCACGCAGTTGCACGCGATGGTGAAAGTTGCCTATGGTAACCGTTTACGTCATAAATGCGCCATATCCGTAAGGGGAACTTCATGCTCATTATTTAAAAAAACTACGGATCTATATTTCATTGCAGCCATATATGTATATTAATTTCTCTGATGTTATTACGTTGAAGTCCTTCCCAGACGGTCTTGAGTCACCTCCGTACCGTATACAATATAGAGGAACATAGGTAATGTTGACAAAGAATTTCTTTGAAAGTCTAAAAATTATTCTAATAGTTCCTTTCGTTCAGGAATACCGCCCTCGTTTACTACACGCGAGCTGTCGTCATCGGCGGCCATCCAAAGGTAAGTGTACCTATGGAGCTATTAACGTTAATAGCGCCATGGTTTAACGAACCTGACAAAGGGCCCTGCTACGTCAGAATGTTCACCCAGGCGAATATGACAGAGATTATTGAACAATAAATTCAGTAGATAGCTTAATTTAGATATTACTAAAGTTGTACATGTCTGCGACATGCTAGACAAAGTCTGGAAAATCCAAAGCGCTAGTCGCGGACGAACATCGCAGAAACAGAGCCGTGCGTATAGAAGTTCGCTAAGGGCACTCATGAATGTTAAACTTATCCTATGTTTAATCTTACTTTCATTCATACTTAATAAAGATTCCTAAATCCTATTGGTCCATTCAGGTCAGCTGACCGTGGTTAATCCTTTGAGTAACGCACGGTAAAATTACGGGGCATCACTTTAATAAATCTTTGGTTATATGTAACCAAAAATGTTTTGATTTATGATTTTTCCCCCACACAAATGGTAGTGTATGAATGAACGGGGTTAATCAACGGTCTAGCGTGCGTTACTCACATGATTAATGCACTCCGGGTGTTAAAGCTATCGCTGGATGCACTCGGGCTCCGTCCTCGTGCATCGCTTGCATTATTCCCCGATCGGTAGCGACCCACAAGCTACGAAATCACCTAATATGTATATATATATATATATATATATATATATATATATATATATATATATATATATATATATCTCCCCTGCACGCTATTAATGATTTAACTGTATGTTGACTATTTTGATTTGCAATTAAGTGCATATTGGTTCAAAAAACAGCACATACAATTGATATCAAAGTTTCGCGTGACATGTACATATGTTTTTTGAGTCACCGCTGTCCCTATCGCGAGCTATCGTATGACCGTTTGGCGATCCATTTGTGGGTAACGACCGGCCCATAGGTCAACTCAATGGAAAGCGTGGCCGGAGTGTGCTGAACAACGCTATCAGACCATATATAATCGTAGTGAGTTGGAAAATGAAGAACAGTAAAAAAACTCCCAGCCTCCCACCGGGATTCGGACCCGGGCCTCTCGCTTAATATGCGGACACCCTAACCACTAGGCCATGGACGCCAGTGGCGGCGGAACCGGGGGGGGGGGGGCTTGGGGGGGCTCAGCCCCCCAATGAAAAAGTTGAGGGGGCAAATGCATGATAAGCCCCCCCAATATTTACCAAGGCTCCGAAACGTGCATCTGCCCATTTTTCAATGCATACTTGTCGATCTGTCCGATGCACACGTATACTATATAGGTGTAATAATTTTAGTAAATGCTGGGGGACCCTCGGCCCGTCCCCTGGCTATAGACCACATTGTCACCCCAACCGCGTCTTCACGCCCAGTGAAAAGTGGAAGCAATGAGTGTGAGTACCGGTAAGCGCAACACAACTTCGTCTTAGGCCAATGACTTGCATCATTTCAGCCAGTTCTCCAACATCCCCTTACTCAGTGGCGGAGTGTCCATACAGTCAGGGGCGGATGCCCCCCTGACGGACTCAAATGGACTGCAGGCGCCCTTTTCAGCTTTTCACTACTTTTTACTTATTCGCGATTATTGACTATTTTATTGCGCTCTCATCTACCTTTTGACATTTGCCATATTCTGTTGGTGTAATTTTACGACCAAATGGCGACGACAGCTATTTATTCTCCGTTTATCTGCAAATTAGCAAGGCCCGGAAAGGATCATTTCCTGCAATCTAGGGAGTGTCTTTACTCAAAAATTTTCTGTACGCTCCGCGCCAACCTGTGGTGGCGCTCCGCTTAGATAGTGTCGAAAGCGCCCCTACAGACCATTCTTGTCCCTCTGACCAATACCCCTAGCTCCGCCACTGCCCTTACTACACTCAAAAACGTCTTTGCGAGTACACTACGAGTAATAGCTACTCTCTTAAAACACCATCGAATATACAAATTACAATGTTTTACAGACTTTTACGTGCAATCTCAGAAATTGCAGGCTTGAGACCCATACTTTAGGGCTAGGTATTCGCAGCATAAAACACTCGGGAAGTGCCGTTTCCGGCCATCTGGGGGTTTGAAAAACCCCCAAATTTTCTTGTACGCTCCGCGCCAACCGATGGTGGCGCTCCGCTTAGATAGTCTCCACACATTAGCCCCCCCAATAATTTTTCCGTTCCGCCGCGCCTGATGGACGCTAATTGTGTATATATATATATATATATATATATATATATATATATATATATATATATATATATATATATATATATATATATATATATATATATATATATATATATATCGATATCTTCTTGATAGTTTACTTTATTTTCTATTGAATGATCTCAATTCTACGGAGGTGTACCTTTATAATAAATATTTGCATTCTGTCAATGACTTGAATAGCGTCAACTTAAGCCTAGTAACCCACCACCTGACCTTCGGTCTATAACACAAATTTGAACAAGTTAAACGTAGGAGCCTAACTTCTTTTTTTTTTAAAAGGGCAGCTTTACTTCTGAGAAAACGTAAATCACAACAGCATAAAATGTTTACAACTGATAAGTTAGGTGGGAATATAGATTATGGTATATACTTAATCCATTGGAATATGTTTGCATATATTATCTGGACGAATCACACATCAAAGTGGTCTTGTCATTAAACCTCATCTCGAGTCCCTTTTATCAATTTCAAGGGTACAGCTCTTTCCTCAAAAACAGTATAAATAAAGGCGTGGTGTCCGGGTAGAAGAAGGTGATGACGTCGGGCGGGGGGTGGGAGTGGGGACAGACTAGTGAAGACATTGTAGGCCTACTTAATTTAGTGCAATTTGCTCTTATGCACTGTTAAGAAAACTAATTTAAAGGAGAATTTCTGACGTAATAAATTAAAAAGTAATAAATTATTGTGGCACGCCGTTTGTACGATATATCAGTTTTTAAGGCTAAAATAACGGGAACCGTTATTTGGCGTGTGTATTCATCGTTAGTTAACGTTCATTGCCCGCTCTGTAAAATTACAGAACGTTATGAACGTACAAAAACCCGTTATACCGTAAATTCGTTGTAGAATAACAGTTGAACGCACTTGAATTGTATATAACGTTAATTAATTGTATATTTATTGGTTGGTATAACGACATAACACCAATTATATAACCTTTATGAGAATGTGCTTTTACGCTTTATTACCGTTTTGTATCAGTTACGTGTACAAGTAAGAGGGCATGACGTTTCGATCCTAGCAGGATCTTCTTCAGAGGCTGAATGGCAAGTTATAGTAAGAGAAGGGACAAATACACACACAGAATACAGACAGGTTAATGAGCAGGGTGAACACCAAAGAGAAAGATGTAAGAGGATTAGTAGACAAGGGATGGAGAGAAGAAAGAAACCAACAGGGGGTTGAGGTGAGGTATGTGATAAACTGTAGAGGGACAAAAGGAGGATGATGGGAAGTGGATAGGGAGTAAACTGGAGAAGGACAAAGACAGAAAAGTGTGGAGAATTGAAAAGGGTGGAAGAGAGCTGCTAGAAGAGGGGTGACAGTGGGGGGGGGGGGGAGGGGAGATGGTAGGGGGATAGGAGAAGAAAGGTTAGTCATGCCCTTCCTGAATGTTGAGCCCATGAGGTTGAATGGTGTGAACGCGTTGCATCCATAGTCTCTCTCTGCTGATTCGTATTAGGTCAGGACGGCTACCTAAATGTTCAATACCCTGCAGGGACATGTTATTAATGGTATGGTTGGGATGGTTCAAGTGTTCTCCAACCGGGGATCCCATTTTAGTTTATATTTGTATCATTATCCATACACCGGGACACTGCCAATTTTCCCACCCCGATGGACGGGTTGTTAGCCCTATTTGCCCACCCCGGTGGACGGGTTGTTAGCCCCATTTACCCACCCCCGGTGACCGGGTTGTTAGCCCCATTTGCCCACCCCGGTGGACGGGTTGTTTATTCCGATCCACACATATACAACAGTGTATTTACATTACTGCACAGGCGAGAGAATGCATTGCATTTTATGATTGTTTGACATTTGACGTGGGTCGAGAGATGAGTATCGATTAGTGCAGAGATGGGTATACGTATTGTATTTGTTGTTCAAATAGTTCGATCGACATATTGTTTGCGCTTCCACTATACAGCTTTGTTAACCTCTCTCTCCCTCACTATTGTAATACCGATTGTTGCTAATTCAATCGTGTATTGCTCTCCAATGCCAAGGATTGGTAAACTATTCACAGGGCCAAGGATTTCCAGATTGTGAAGCAGCAGCTCTGCCTGTAACTGGTTGAATCGACTGTGATAAATACCAAGCTTGTTTCATCTCTGAATAGCACTGAATGCATGCACTGTGTCATCTAGCAAGGATTTTGTAACAACGTCCCAGGATTCCTATTCCTTGTGTGATAGTCTTACACAATGGAGATATTGGATACGGGTTGCGAACGCTACCTTTGGAAGGAATAAGGCTACACATAACATCACTCCAAGCAATTCCTCTTTTGATGTCACATCGCACATATATACTTCAAGGATACGCGCGCGTGTGTATAGGTGGGGGTGTTGGGGGGGGGGCTACTAATAACCCGTCTGATTGACCTATGGACGTCAAATATTGCATTCTGAGGCATATATAAATCTAGTCTATTATCATAGGTCTAAACATAATCTACTCAGTGCCGGATTTATAGGGGGGGGGGGGGAGACGCGAACTTGCCCCAGGCACCCTCTTTACAAAAGTATTATAATTAAACAATGGTATTCTTTTATTTATTTATTTTTAATTGAAATGTCAGACCTAAAAATCACTTGGAGTATTGCTGGCATGTATTTACATGTAGGCCTATTTAGTTCAGGTATATAACTCATTTAACATTTTTATGTATGTATAAACTTGCCAGTTCAAATTACAAGCAATAAAGTGACTTTGATGTGTATTTTTTTTTCATTGGCCGTGTATTTCAATTTAGGTGTATGAGGGGCCCACCGAGCCTGAAGTGCCCCGCCCCTCCCCCAAGGGTCTAAATCCGGCATTGGCCCTACCTCCCTGCTTAGCGGGGCATCGCCCAGCAATAGTATTCAAAGCAATGGGAATAAGGGTACATGCATGACCTAGCTATACTGCTATGTTAATCTAATGTAAATTTACCGATAATGTTACCGTAACAGTTTACGAAAGCAATGTTGATCTATTCGACCAGACAATGGTCTATTGTTTCCATGTGAAAGCAACAGCTCAACCAACCTCATATTTATAGTCACATGACTCCAAAACAATACAAAAATCAGATTCACTTTCATTTTCATTTTATTTGAATAACTTTGTTGCCTGGCAAGACACTTTCGTACGTTACCAGTATAAAGTACAAACCCACAAAAGGTCATATATATATATATTATTTTCTTTAAAACCTGTACAGGAAAATTTCAGTCATGTAGCCATGGAAACACGGACTTACTACATAGCAAAAAAAAAAAAAAAAAGCATTGTCTTTAATATCAGCTAAACAATAAAAAAAATTAGACAATTCAATTTTTGAACATAAAATATCTATACCTTGGAATAAAGAACGTGAAATAAACTTACAACAATTCTTTACTTCAACATAATACAGAGCAGTTATCACGTGATGTGATTAACCTACCGTCAGCATGCCACAACAAAAACAGAAAATAAAGGAATGAAAAAAAACACGAAGAAAACAAAAACATAAGAACAAAACCCCCAAACAAACAAATTAGAAACGAAATGATCTTTATCTGGGGGTTTTCAAGTTTAGAGGGGAAGAAATTGATGCATGAACATGATATTAATATAACAAATATACTTGGCCATAGCATCTATAAAGTAACTATTATCCACTTTTCTACATGCCCCCCCCCCCCCCCCCTAACCCTTTCTGTAACCTCTGTACAACTTGGGTAGAGCATTATAAAGACCAAGTAGCCCTAATAATGTTATCCGTGTACGCAACTTCCTCGTGTTGTAGGGGCAAGTTAAAACAAAACGACAATACAAAGAGCCCGTATATAGAAGTATACCGCACATAGGTTAAAGGTCATTGCTTATGTGGATCCACTGATGTATGAATGATTGTTTGACTTTTACGTCAACTATAACGTCACATTAACATAATATAGTTCGGTATGCTTAATGCCTATACATTGCGTAGTGTACACATTACAATGCTGTCACGGTAAATGTTGGAGGTAAGGGTATATACACGATCATAATAACATACGCTGGTTAGTAGTCATTTATATATACGTAACCATTCAATTCAGTCGTAGCGTACACCAGATTTGCCGTGACGGTCTGTAAATTGTACTCATATTCTATAGCATACCGGTAGTTGTCTGTACTCGTTTCAAAGAGAAGTCTACTCTGTACCTCCTACTCAGGTTCTGATATACACGAACCATCGAGATCACCGTTATAGAGATAATATTTCCCATATCTAGATCAAAATAACATCAATAAATTTCCCGTGTTTGCACACATAATTAACACGATCCGATAACACAGGCAACAAACATACTACGCAAATGAATACATTGTGTTATTGATAACACCGAGTAAGGAACGCCGTCTGTTCACAATATGTTATAAAAGACATATCAGTATGTCAGATACTATAATGTTATACAAGTTAGCATCAGCATGTCAATATTAACATCAACATGTTCTGTTTCAATATCAAGATATATTTAGAAATAATACCAACATTTTACAACTCAATATCAGCATGCCATGAATGAAATCAACAGTCACATACCAATCTTAGAAACCCATCGGCGGTCATGGACAATGCCATTCGTGTCAAAAAAATTAGACTTTGTATCAATTAATTACAGTTAATTACAGTTCTTACTCCTTTTCCTTCTTTAAGGATATATTTGCGACCATAGGGAAACAAATGGCGTTCCATAATCGAGCGTTCATATATCTTAAAACTGAGATAGTTGCCAAGTTCAGAGTTTGACGCTCATTGCGGTCAATGGAAGCTCCTTTAAATATAACGTTGTACCATATTACCTATACAATTCTACACCAAAATCCATCTGTGTATAGTTATTGTAAATATCAGGCATGTCTCATTGCATGTTCCTGGATTTCTGTTTATATTAGCGGTTCCCTTTTCTCGAGACAACGAGAACGTTTAATTAATTCCTGCACACTTAAACTCAATTTTGTTTGTTCGTAAAAAAATCACTTTTCAGAGTTTATCTGCGAGAGTAGGGCCGTGTACTTAGAGCAATGTAACGGTATGATATCCAACATTATATATAGAAAGAATTCAACGTGCATATATATGCTATACTGGTTCCACGATTTTCTTTAATACCCGGTTTTTTTTTGGAAGGAAAACAAAAATTGTAACTGAATTGTGTAACTGATGTGTTCTATAAGAACGGGTTTGAACTACGAATTACCGTACAATCTATCATGACAATTATCATTGCAGCGCGCTACACACTCCACGATTAGACTTAATTAAAAAACGAAAAAATTAAACATCAGTAGGAAATAAGTCACTTCTTTACCTCTATGAGTCATAAATATAATTAACAAACCAATTAACATCGGCTTGACTGGATACAACCAGATGGCTTAAAAAACGTTCGTTTTGCGTGGACCGTGACATATATCACATGTAAGCACTTGGCTAACCTTATTTCATCTTTGAAAAATACAGTCCATGCGCGTTCAATGTCCTAACATTAATATATAGGCCTACCATGCATTTAGTTCAGTACCACACAATAACCAATGCGTTTCGAATATACAACACTCGGAACTCATGTAGATTACTAAATATGCAGCAAATAACGCAATGAGAAGTTTTGCGTCATAAAACAATATCGTCATATGACCGTTAACTTAAACCATTGTTATTTCAGGAACAAAGAAAAAAAGAGAGAAAAAGAAAGAAAAGAAAAGAGAAAGAAAACTGCACGATAACATCATAACAAAGACATATTGATGACTAAGTGCTAAACGAGGAACCAAATATTCAGTGCGTGACACTGTTGCAATGTATATATGTGTCGAATCGCCGTATAACGGTGAGAATATTGTGTACCTGTAGTTGTTGTTTTTTAGCAATTGATGAAGAATTATACGATGTCTCCCTATCTACATAGAAGGAATAAACACGGCAGATTTCAGTATCTATATACTAGGCATATCAATCAACACATAATACTTGTAAACACATATTCCACCAAATTCTTCGTAAAAAAAAAAAAAAACGTTTTCTTCATCATCCAAAGAAGCCAAAAATTAAAGGCAATAATTTCAGGACAGGCACTGATATATATCAGAAAGATTAAAAGTATAGGCATACTGATTGAAGTATAGCAGACTTCCAATCATGCATAATCAATATCAGCATGCATATTCAACAGTTGATTGCTTATATTAACGGTCCGGAAACGTTTTAACCAAACGACCCGCGGGAGTGAGGCTTCCGCGGGGACAAACTTTCTGAGCATCGACCCATGAACCAGAACGAACAGCTGTACACATCTTGTTATTAACATAAAGCTAACACATGTTAATTATCAATAATTAGCACCACCGCCGTGCAGTATAGAATGCCATACAGGTATACAGACAAACAGCATACAAATCTGCATGACAAACCTTTTGCAAGCCAATTCTCTTTTTAATTTTTTTGATAGCGTTGTATAATACGACGGGAAAAAAAAATTATATGATAACTCTTAAACTTATGTTCAAAATATTAACAGATTGTCGATGTTTATATATAACGCTTCTGGAAATTTACGAAAGGCTTAAGTTATCTGTTAATTACTAGCGTGTACGGAGGAGTTTGCTTCAATATACACCTTGGTATACTCATGGAGGTATCTGTTTTTACCTCCATGGTATACTATAGGCCTACTATACATAGTTGTCACAGCAGTAAAGCTAAACCAGACACATGGCTTGTGACTCTTGACATTTCACAAATAACGTGCTCTGCCTATCCCCAGCCCCTCCTCTACTCTTTCTTTAATTTCTCTCTAAAATATGAATACAACGTAAGTTTATTTTCAATATATCAATGCTTAACTTTGACTTTGATAGATATACAATGTTTACGAAATTTTTCTATATATTTTTTTTTTACATTTTATCATCTTTTACCAGACACCAAAACATAGACAGGAGTCGGACACGGTCGAGAGAACTATTTAGTCAACTGCTTTGTCTTCACTTCTATTGATCGTCATAGCCTATTGTCCTAGCTGTGAATTCAGGTATACCCCAGGTGAGACACGCACCGATGAACAACAACGCACCCATAAGAGGTCAAGTGAAGCTAATTATAGTTCAGATTTTTCAACTGTTGCCACCTCAACATGAGTTCCTACATTGAAGTATCGTGTCTGTATACGTCTTTAAACGAGTCAATATTAAGGAAGTACATTAGTCAGTATCTCAAACACGACATCATAGTCGCCAAAACTTGATCCCACACACTTTCCTAACGGTACCCATTCTCCCCACCCTCCCCTCCCCCACCCATGAATAATGAAAAGATTTAGGAAATTGCCAGTGATGGTACACCCCCTTTAATCCCATTCTCACCCCACTCCCCACCCCCACCAAATTATCCATACCACACCTGCAATCCTTGGGTCACGTCACTACAATTTAATTGAATAGTATATTTAGGAAGAAACTCATGACTTCATTTTCGTGACTTCATTTTCTTGTTCTTCGATAACATATCGAAACCTGGGTAATTTCCCTAGAAAACAACGATGTAACTATTGTGGTGACAACTTTCACAAGATTGTCATATGGAGATTGTTGATGCATGAATTCACTCACCACAAATAACTGTAAAGGTTCGCACGCAGATTAAGGTTACAAAGGATTTCGACGTTATTAAGGGCTTCCCCATAAATCAGTTATTTGTTGATATTATGCTATATCACACGTTCCTTCACTCTACAATATGCTAACCATTGACTTTTACAACGTAAGGTACAAAACAAAAGATGTTGCACTCGTATTTACAAGCTCCTTGGGACCTTGATGGGGACTTGAGTGTCCCTCCTGATCCTTTTTTTCTACTAAACTAAACTAAGCTTAAATGTAACTAAGCGATTAGCATATCAGGAAGAAAGTCTATCTTGAACTGTGGAAAATTCCACGATACTATATACCGAGGCATCATTTAAATTTGCTCATGACGGTCGAAACACTGTTGAATCGGATTTTTTTTTTTACTGGTTTTGTAATACTTAACACAATTGAAAATCCCGTTGTTATCAAAATATACTAGGCTTTATCGAACTCAATTTTACTGACAAACTGATTAGATAGCTCCCTAAAAGTTAATTGTCCCAGAAATCCCGGCCCATCCCTTCGAGCATGAATGCAATCATGGTAACGGAACTTCGCATATTTTACTACATACATAATTCCCACACAATTTCAACCTTACTTGTGTTCCGCGAACACTAGTTGAAACCAAACCCTCTGCATTCCCGCCACTCTTGACATACTGACGCGTATCTATTTGATGGTACCACGAGCATTGAGTTGTTACATAACCGCCTGTAAAGGCTCCATGCAGCATCGTGTGTTAAACCATGGAGGTATATATATGATTACAGTGTACGCTTCTGCAGTGTTACACGACTGATCGAGTAATCTTTATAGCGACTTTAATAGAGGTGAACAAACTTTTTCACACATCGGACGATTATAAACTTTGATCTCTTTTTCTCCTTTCTTTTAAATATTTTATCAGTGCCGATCTGCCGATTGTTACAGGATATGAAACAACTACTGTACATTTCGAGATATACGAGATATGATAATGGCAGTTTAAAATAAACATCTATGTAAACAAATTGTCTGTCCTAAGCTGATTGGTTATCACTGTAAAAACTGTTCATCAAAAGAAAGAAATTAAAAGTTACTTGTTGAGGGAGATGAGCTCTACGGAAATCGGAAGACAGAAAGAAAGATAAAATGAAAAGGCACATAATGGGACCACCTGTAAACCCATTTTTCTTCGTGCTACCTTAATATATTACTGTTAACCAGTGGCGTAGGAAGGTACTTTTGAGTGGGGGGGCTGAAGACTGATGGCCGGCCTGGGGGAGGGGTCTAAGGGGAGGGGTGTCCCCCTCCCCTTTGGGATTTTTTTGCATTTCTAGGTGGCCTCAGATGCAATTTGGTGCAATATAGCACACTTCAACTCCCACTCCTTATTGTAAAGAATTTTGCATTTTCACCTGGCCTTAAATGCAATTTGGTGCTCCAAATGAGATTTTTTTGTCATTTGGAAATGAAAAAGGGGTTTTCTGACTTGCGGAGCGGGGGGGCGGAATGATACTTCCGCCCCCCCCCCCCATATTTTTCACTGGGGGGGCTGGCGCCCCCAGCCCCCCCGGTTCCTACGCCCTTGCTGTTAACGTTTGAATACCGAAAATTTGATAAAATATGTCCAATCTTAGGCGTGATAACACTATTTAACATTACATGTTACATTCATGTTAACATTACATGTTAACATTCTCAAACAGTCCAGATAGGACCGTCGTATAACACTCTTTTTGTATCGTCATTGATGACAAAACACTAATTATTCAACTTTTATAAAGTACGTATTACTCAACCTCAATACGACGGTCTTTAATTACCGAAAAAATACAGGAATATGTCTCCTATGGATGCATGGTAAATTGTAATAACACTGTAAGCTACGATAACACTTAACTTTGCATAAAAAAATAAATGCAATTCATCATGACTCAACAAACTAAAATGTGATTGTGAATGCAAACGAATACCTTCTATAGGCATTTGCTTTGCTTTCTTTGAATCAAAATTAATTGATAAAAAATCTAAACTATCAAACTTCTACAATAGAAGCCTCTTGTAGATGGCAGCCTGCAATATAATGTGCGATTGAGTAGTTATTGGCAGTTGTAAATTTGCACGAGTAGTACGGTTTGTATCCCCCAGCCCCCCCCCCCCCCCCCGTCCCCTCATGAGAAAACAAATTAATAAACAAACAGACTTGATCTCTGCAGTCACAACATTCAACTTCCATTAAAAGTTACAGAAATAGATATCATCCAATTCTTATTGGTGAAGGCCATCAAAAAAACAGAGAAAAGATATGAAGTAAACAGAATTGCTCTCAGCTCTCTCCAGAAGTATCTTCAGTTTTACTTACAGAAATAAAACCTGTTCAAGCCTTCTTAAGACAGCCAAAAAACAAAAAAAAGAAAGAAAATTGAACAGAAATGGGAAGGTTGACTAAACACTTAAGTTCTCCTTTGGTCAAACGATGTTTCTCCCTTAAACTGTAGCCTCTTGCATCACCAAGTTAAATACTTTACTTCTAAAACCTAGGAAAGTTTTCCCAAGTGGCCCAACACTGTACTGTCTCAATACAGACATTGGTACACACAACCACATCACACCCTGCATTTATAGACACATTTGTTTATTTTACATAGACTTGGAACTAAAAATTCAAGGGTAATGTAGTACAGTTTATATAGTAACACGGCTAAAGTCTCCCAAACATGTTACAGCTCGAGTGTATGTATATATGTACAGCAGATACTGCGTCAACACTTCAACACTACCCCATTCATATAAATTCTTAAAATGAAGATTTATATTTGGTTGGTGCAAGTTTTAAAATCCACCCTTGACTTTGGTTCATGTTGTGTGTCTGCTTTTCAGTTTTCCTAGCTAGCACATGATGCTTAATTTAATGAATAGCTGTACATTGACGGTGAAACTTTTCTTGGCTTCGAACATACTTTGCCAACATCTATCACTTTGAGGCTTGAAGCAGAGATGGAAACCAAATGGTAACGGATCGCATGAAACAGAATAGTTCCATATTTTTCAACATTTTCCCTGCGTGATTTGACATAGGAGTAAAACTCGATAAAAGCGAAGACATACAGTTTTCATCAGATTGGACATCAAACCGTACCTCTACGGTAGTATTTGACATTGCAGACATACGACTGCCTGTTAGATGTTTTCTGGAGCAAACACCGCTCTAAATTGGGACAATTTTTGAGTCCTATTCCACATACTGTAGTCATGTCATTATACCAAACTTGTTGCCAATATTAGTGGATGATCTAAGCCCATAGCAACAAGTGGTAGGGGGTCACCGACAGGAAATTTACCTTTGTTACCATTGGTTGAATTCCATACTTGCACATGCACTTGAAGCATGGTAGAGATAAATCAATAAAAGCTACAAACAGGTGTGTGTTGTTGAATGGTTCAGTCAACCAATTTGCAAGTTGATGACCCAATCCCCTGTGAATTTCCAATCCCCTGTGAAATCACAGCTTGATAGTCTAACAGTCCCCTGTGAGCTACTTTCAAGTAGAGCACACAGAAATCCAGAGCCCTGACAGTCATGGGATAACATTGGTTAATAAATTACAATGCAAGACAAACTTTCTGTAGGAATGTCAAATTATTATTAAGTTTTTGTTACAGCACCCCCCCCCCCCAACCACCCCAGCAACGTCTACAGTGACACCCAGTCCATATACTGTATGTAAAGACAATCAGTCTAACCTGTAGAGGCCTGCAACTAAATGAGGCAATGATGGAAGGAAAATATATCAACAAAATCAATTTGATGTGTTTAAAAACAGCTGCAGTCTCCAGAGGACAGTTAGAGTTACTGTAATGTACCTTTGACTTTTAAATGTACCTTTGACCTTTAAAAGAGGAAGCATGCTAACTATGCTGATATTTTCCATACAATTTAAGACTGTAGCCTATATTGTGCCAATTTTGTGATGACAATGTATCTGAATTTGAAAGGCAAGCATGAAAACAAACAGTTGTGTCTACTGACCTAGAAAGGAAACAATAAAACGAGGATTGCTTTTCTGGGGAAAAAAATGGCTCTTTCCAAATTAGAATATTATGTTCCATTGAAAACACTGGTATTTCTTTGCCAAATGTTGTAAAACCCTTAAAAAACACTTTCCATGTAAAGTTGCGAGTTGTGACCAGGAACAATCCAAGGTTTAATGAGGATAGAATTAACTACTGACCAGTCTTCAAAGTAGAGAGACTTTGCCACCAATATCTATGACCACCCAAAAAAAAAAAGAAATAAGAAAAAAAAAAGAATGGCAAAAGCATAATTTACTGTATCTATGGGCTATCTTCCCTTGACAGGACCGAATCACAACATTCCTGTCAAACATACTGTTTAAGGTTAAAATTAATGAAAAGTGCAAGGTTTAGTCCATCACTTACTTACCAATGACACACATAACACGATTACACAATGAACTTGGTCACACACACTGGTTGGATCAGAAAAGGCCTACACTGTATACGCCTGTTCCTGTGGACCCTGTCACCGAAATGTAAGGTAGTAGCCTACCCTGTGATACCCTTTCAGTACAACAATTCCCAAAAAACACGGGAGGAAAAAAAATTGGAGACTTTCAGAGAGACATCTGCTCATACGATCCGATGCACCACACGGTGATGAATTGGTGGCAGCATTTTGGCAGGATGAGTATGGCATTGCATCCTAGTTCCCACACCAAGCAGAATCTCGTATGAATTCTGTTTCCTGTTTTACCTTCTTAAATCTTTGCTGTGAATCTCCGCTCGGAATAGAAACAGGACCTACAGTACGGTAGCTCGATGGTCGACGGAGCACGTCGCTAACTTACACCGGATGGATCCATGTTGTTAACATGAGCACAAGTTCGTTGAGCGTGCATTTGTATAAAAGTACCCATAATCGTCTTTCAATGTTGTTTTTTCCCCTGCTTACTCCCATCCAGATCGGCCGGACACTTGCTCCGCACATACATCACTGCACTCTTCCGAGTACCGTAGACACAGATATTGGACGTCCGTACTGACTCCCTGAATAACCATCAAATATAAATAGTTACAAATCTGCCATTTATCGCTATAATATGTAAACCTCCCCGAGTCGATTACGTTCACCCCACTCAGATGAGCTAGGATACCGACGTAGGCATCTTCCACTGGCAACAGGGGCACATAGGGGGCTATAGACACCATCTTTTCCAAAACATCTCCAGATATGAGATAACCCCCGCCCGAGGCATAACGAGGATAAAAATCACCTCGCGTGGCCTTCTCGGGTGCAATTTTATGCTTGTCCGGATGTCGTGATGCCTCCTTCGAATTTTGAGTCCGGCCGACGTAGAGGTCCTTTGAGCAGACCCTGTCGTTTGCCATGAGATAATTAGTCAATAACTTCACATTGACGAATGAATCGTCGGGGACTTTTAACAAGTAAGAAGGTTTACACTCCGTCCAGGCCCAGTAGAGGCCGTACTGCACATTTAATGACAAGTTATTGTAAGGGTCCGCTACATTCACAAAGACTACATCCTTGTGCTTATTGCTCTCCTCCAGCAGGCTCGCTCTCTCTTGGCTATCGGAGGGCAGCCCTATCACAAATACTGTTTGGTGGTATACAGGTCCTTTGACTTTCTTTAATGTACCCCAAGTGTTCCTTATAGCCGTCCTATGGTCTAACTGACCCGGGGTGGACGGTACAATGACCATCAGTAATTTATCCAGTTGGCAAGATGGTGACGGTTTATCTGTTTCATAGTCTGAGGGTCTCCAAACCCGTTTCTCCAACGGGTAATCCTCTAACGACCAAACTTTTAATTTCCCGATGGAGGGTGCACGGTGGTGTATTAACCTGCTTCTGTAACCGTGACTCGTCGGCTCTATGTCCCCTGGCTTCTCGATCAAGGACAGGAGCAGAAACAGACCGCAGGCCAGGAAGAACACGATAGTGACCTTAGGTCCACCGATCAACTTGATGAAGATAACTTTCATTTTCCCAGCATGGCTTCGGTGGTGCTTTGAAGACTTCATGAAGCATTTGTTCTGTGAAGTCTGCGATTATTCTCTCATCATGCCTCTCAATTTTTTACCCTGTTCTGCCAAAAAAAAAAAAGAGAGAGAATAAAAGGGATCAAAGCAATGGATACTGTAAATCACAAATTTTAACCATCTGAAAGGAATCTGAGCATTAATATCAATGACAGGTGTTTAAGCCTGCTAAGCTCATGGTTTCCCCTCTTCATAATATACTGTACAGTATGTGTTTGAGCTGAAACTGCATTGATGGGCATTAAATGAAATACTGTAACAGATGTTAAGGATATCAGAGATTACAGTCTGTTGGGCTGCACATGACAAATGTCAATACTCAACCAAGGCATGTACCAGCAGATTTACAGTACAGTACTGTAAGTAGCCTTAGTATGCAATTAACTATAGAGAGAATCAGAGGTATTTTTAGAATTAGGTCTGAACTTAGTTATATTTAATTGTTCTTGCTAAGTATATACTGTATGCACTATGTAGTCAGCTCATTGCTACTTTTTGGGTGCTCAGGAGAATTTTAAGACTTTGCAGAATGCATTGCTGGAGCAACTTGATGGAATCTGGGGAGAGCAGTAACTAGAACAGGGGTGGGCAACCTACGGCCGGCGGGCCACATGCGACCCGCCAGTGATTTTTTTGCGGCCAGTGAGATGTCTCAAGAAAAAGAAAAAAATCAATCTATTTTACATAATCACAAAAAAAGAGCTAGCTGCTTAGAATTTGTCGGCACTAATGATGCTGTCAGGTAGGCCTATTATCCCCATTAATTATCAACTACTGTATTGACATTATGTTTTGTGAATACAGATTTTAAAGTACACACACCTATTGCTTGAAAGTTCTCGGAATCAAAGGTTTGAAATCAACAGCAGGTCATTGGTTAGTTGCGGCCCAGTCAATTTTTCACCCCTTATATCTGGCCCATTCTTTCAAAAAGGTTGCCCACCCCTGATCTAGAAGAACATGGAAAGACAACCATCTATTATACAGTACTTAACCTATGACATGCACTGTGATATTAGCCACAGAATAGGGGGCAAACAGTACTGTACACCCACCCAACTGCAAAGATGTCATAAGAAAGCCAAGTGCTCTCAATGAAATGAAGTTTCATAAAAAATAATGAATTTAAATTTAAGGGGAAATAAAAATCATCATTAACATGATACAATGATTATGGCATGAACATGATTGAGGTAAGTCTGTACACTGTACAGTATACATTTGCCTTTTTTTTTGCTTTTTTTTTTTATCTATCGCTTTATACCAGCGATAGGTGTCAAAGGGCTTTACAGACGTTATATTACACCTAGTCAATGATAACCTGTCCCAGACACAGGTACCCATTTAACCCCTGGGTGGAGAGAGGCAAGTGAGATAAAGCACCTTGCCCAAAGGACACAACGTAATGAACTAGGCAGGAATCGAACCAGCAATCCTTGGATCACGAGTCCGACGCCTTAGCCAATTGGCCACCACTCTCTCAATGTACAGTATGTCAGAGATGAGGAACAATCCCAAAACAGCTAATTTACATAACTCCAGTCATTCCATTTGGCAGATATCATGACTATTTTAACGTTCACAAACAAAGCCTTGCACAAGTCTATAATAATTCAGTGTACAGTTTATATGACATCATCCAACTGTTCTGAATCTGAAGTTTTGGATCCTTACATAATACATACAGTGGGTACCACACTATTTATGTTCCTGCCCTACAGTATGCATGTAAGTTGGAACGTAAGGCAAAACGAAAGTGACAGAATCACGATTGCATGGGTAACGAATAGAAACATGGAAGCCGCACTGTGTCCTGTACAGCACAGGCCATTTTAAACCATCCTTCCCAGTCACATGAGGCACAATCTAAGAAGCAGCTTTAGAGCAAACATCAGTTTGACCTGTACACCAGTATAGTAGGGTTACAAACCAAACAGCATGAGACATCTGCCGGGCTAGATCTACCACACTGTACATGTACAGTACAGAGTTAATGTTAAATTTACAGTGCCACCACCAGCAATTGTGTAGCAGATGGCACACTGGTGTCCAACTAATGAACAAATAATTGAGTTTCTCTCATCACGATGTGATTTACCATTGATGCATGATAACAAAGTCTGTGAGTACTGTATGATATTGGTACTGTGCCACCATAACCTAATTGGATTTAATCATTGGCTTAAAATTTTTTCCATTAATTCCAGTTGAAATGATGGGGGGTGGGGGGGGGTGAGGACCCTGTGTGTAAATAGACCTACAGTACTGAAGAAGCATTTGGGGGGGGGTAGGTGCAGGAGAATGGAGGGTAGAGAATTAGAAATCTTTTTCATCCTGGGTTTTGACTGTTGAAGATTATGAGGAAAGAGGTGATGGTATAGCTGGTATGGCAGGAGGGTTGAAAGTACTTTAAAGACATTTTAGAAGACCTGATAAATGTCTGTGAAATGGCAAGAATAATATGCAAGGAGAGCTGCCACAAAGGGTAAGGAAGTGTACTGTATGCAAAACTTCTAGCTGAAAATCTAAACTGTGATGGTGGCTACAAATGTCAAAGTTCTGCCATGATAACTAGTCCAAGCCCTCAGTTATGGTATGTAGGGACATGCACAGTACCAGTTGAAAACTTTTATTGCACAGTAAGAATAAAGTGACATTGGAACTTGACAAGTTAGGGAACAAGTCTATGGGGGTCAGGTTTGACAATGACCCATTATCACCGAATGCTCAAAGAGTAAAATGATTGCAGCTGCTGTAACAGATGTGCAGTATAGGTTAGTATTTAAATCAACGAGTAGCTAAATTGCCCAGTGTCTACAGACTCTACACAGTAGTTAATAGCATCTTCTAACGACCTGATCCCTGCCGGCCAATGACTTCCTTTATAGAGTTGTCTGCCTTGAGGTATATATCAAGTTTGTGCAAGTTCAATACTACAGTATTATGTACAGTTGAGGAAGGACTGTTTGATGCTTTCCCTTTATCTCAGCAGCTGGCCAAATATGTAAGCAATAAAACAGGTCAGAAATTTGGCACTGTCTCTTTCATATGAAATATACTAATATGTACAGAGTAACTACTGTAGTACAGTAATGAGTTTGCACAGTTTGAAAATGTTCAGTATTAAGAGATCCCATCAACATCTTGATAGGCGACTTACACTGAGGCATGATTTTAAGCCTTGATATAAAGAGCTACAGTCTACTGTACAAGCAATAAAAAAAGTTTTATTGAGCTACCAAATAATGTTTCTATAACTATTGCAGTTATAATTACAAGATATTCGCCTCTAATATATATGCTAAACCTCTGGATGCTCATTTAAGGCTTCCAAAATGGGGACTCTACTCCTCAGTGGAGGCCCTCAATTACATTAATATTTACAGGTTGATATTGTCTATTAAATTCTTATAACTCATTCATCTCAGTTTCTTTAAACTTCATTTGAACAACAGATCATCCTTTTAAGACATTCGAGACCATCTCTCCTGTACACCTGTTTCATTTGAGGCTATAAAAGTCTTTAGTTTTTGTAACTTGGCATTACTGACCAAGTGAACAATAGTACTGTACCTACATGACTGGACGTTGAAACTTAAAGTTTCATATAGTCTCTGTACATTTGTAGTGTCAGAGGCTAGCAGCCTAGCTGCGTAGCTAACTTATTCTGAGCCTGTCACGGCGCTCACAAGAGCCTTCACACATGACTATCGTCACTATACTACCTGGTGTGTTGTCCGTCCACAAAATAACACCATGAACAACCCAAAGTTCTTCCTAATAATGCAAGCACTTCACACGCACTACAATACTGCGTATTTGCAGGCAAATGCAATTTCTAGTTTACCCATTGGGTTTTGTGGCGAATCTGAGGATGTGACCAAATGGTCCGGCCACTTTAACTAATATGCCTCAGATGTGTAAAAGTTAATTCCTCAAACCAAAAAGTGGAACAGGATATATATACAACCTGCACTGCTTCAGTAGCAGTGGTTTATAATCATCTACAACAATATATTAATAAAAAAAAAAATTTCTTTCCTTACTGTCCTTCAACAGTAAGTACAGAACTTCAGAGGTATATCAACCGACAAGTTGTAGTTTTGACTGACGTGTATAACAGGCATACTGCTTCCTGGTGAAAGTTTTACTAACACTAAAGCATACAGTAACTACGGTCTTTGAAGTTCTGTATAAACTTATATCACTCTATGGTCGCCTGTTCCAGTTTACCAAGTTTTGTAGCAACACTGCACTAAAAGCAAACAAGTGTTTGATGTTAACGATTGCAGATACTAGTTAGTAACTAAAAGGTCACATTTTTGCCAAATCTGAATTCAATGTTGTAACCATATTTCAAGTGCTGTCCCCACAAATGTTTCTGAAATATCCCCGAAATTTGTAGTCCTGAAGGCCTTGAATAATTTCAATTTCAACTGTTTGGCCTCCCCTTGGTAGAGACAGCTTGAACCTGGGCTATAAGGTGGTGATTATTTACAACTTTAAGGCTACAAATGTAAATTGAGTCATTTTCTCACAGATCATTGAATCATGTCATATACTGTAGCTCCTGTAGTTACATGCACGCATCAGGTTTCAGTGTTACTGAAAGTGATTACTATTTTGGATTCCAGTGACCTTCTAGGTTTGTGGCATTGAATTTTAATCTTGCACAACATACTTTTCTGGATAAGGTGTATAAGCCTTGGGCAATGTTTGAGACCCTAACAATGCCTCTCTTTAGAAGTTACTGTTGAGGTACCGTACTATGCTTGTACATCAACATTGTGTGGGGGGGGGGGGGGGAGGAAGTCAACATTAATATCACGTCCCAAACTTCCTGGAAAAATGTGGTCACCTTACTTTAATCGTCAATCGCACCCAAAGTGTTACCTTTCAAAAGGGCGGAGAAAAAGAGAGGAAAAAGAATAAGAATAGGAAAATCAGACACTTTTATGCCTTGTGCAAGTTCACTGCCATTTTCTGCAACCTATTATTAATTGTAAACTTTACAACGATGAGAACATAGAGGTAAGTGACATACTGTGTAATGGTGTGTATGTATGGAGACTTCAAGTGGCAGAAAATGCAGGTAGTTTTACAGTGTGTGTCAGGTTTTGTGCTGTAGGTTTGATATCGTGTTAGCTCTGCACTGTATATCCACTTGAGAATAGACACAATGATATATATCACAGATCACACTGCTGAACAATTATAACATGTCATGTATCTCAAATTATTGGAGGATTCAGTGGAGAGTATCATTTCATAGTTACAGTACCATAGAGATATGGTCCATTATCCCACTCCAGGAATAGGAAACCTGAATGTAAACCTCTGGAAGAAAAGTTTCCAAGTACTATAGATTGCAAAATGCTAAAAGCAAATTCGTTCTACATGTCATTTGTAACCAAATATTAAACAAAATGGCAGTCACGACTACTGTACACAACAAACGGTAGTAGGCCTTGAAAGGCATGCATGCCATGCTGTATATTACTGTAAATTGTAAACACTTAGCACTTTGAGACCTATTGCTGGTATAAAGCTCTAGAAGTGGAATATTATTGCTATTATTATTATTATTATTATTATCCTGGGATCTACACTGTATGGGAACCCCATAATGCAGCAGTGTCATAGGCGTAGGAGCCTCATTTGATTTGGGGGGGCTGTAACGACTTGTAGGTGGCGCAAAATTCTCAGCATATTGCCCAAATTTTCACCAAAAAAATTGAAAAAACACGCTGCAAATTATTATTCTTTCAGTAGGTGCCCGATAAAGTTCCCAGCATATTGCCCGAATTTTCACCAAAAAATTGAAAAACACATTGCAAATTATTATATTTTTAGTAGATGCCCGAAAAATTCTCAGCATATTGCCGAATTTTCACCAAAAACAAAAACACTTTGCAAATTCTTCTTCTTCCAGTAGGTGCCCGAAAAATTCTCAGCATATTGCCCGAATTTTCACCACAAAATTTGAAAAACACATTGCAAATTATTCTTCTTTCAGTAGGTGCTCGAACAAATTCCCAGCATATTGCCCGAATTTTCACCAAAAAATTGAAAAACACATTGCAAATTCTTATTCTTTTAGTAGATGCCCGAAAAATTCTCAGCATATTGCCGAATTTTCACTTAAAAAGAAAAGAAAAACACACTGCAAATTCTTCTTCTTCCAGTAGGTGCCCGAAAAATTCTCAGCATATTGCCCGAATTTTCACCCAAAAAAGTTGTTGGGGGGGCTGCAGCCCCCCCCAGCCCCCCGCCTCCTATGCCTATGAGCAGTGTTAATGGTTGTAACACATTAATTTACACGTAAAAACATGAATGGATGTCTGAAATTATCAATGCAGTTTAGACAATGGGGTGGGGGAGGGGGGGTACTTCGGTGCTGTTGTACAGATACATGAAATTTTGTGCACACAGTTTCAAGGATATAAATATATACAGTATGTACATGTTTTACATGGTGCTTCTGGGATAAACGGTTCAAATGTTGTGTATTTACTTCTGCAGGGAACATGGTGCTAATTTGGGATCAGAAGTTTCTCCAACAGAAGAATGAAACTGTATGCGTCTTCAGTAGACGGCATCTATCTGAATCAGAAAGCTTAGGAAAAAATATTTTTGGAAATCATAAATGTATTAATTTGTTTAGTACATTTTAGTGTATGATGTCATTTGGGTTAATTTTTATCTGGCTGGATGGCTCATTACTCAAGGGCAGCCTATTCTGCAAATTGTGGATTTTGTCACTCATTTAAATGTGAAATGAATATCGATGGTATTTATGCTAACAAAAGCCAGTACCTTGACACACATGATTTATGTGATAATTTACCTTATTTCTGTTCAGAAACCTCTATTCTTCCTCTCCTCCCCATCCCTGAAACTTGCAGGTGTGTCATCACATCATGAAGAATTCTGATGATAAATTGCTATAGATCCGTTTCAAATTCAAGTTGCAATGCTATTTTTTAATATTGGTCCAAAATGTTAACTCACCTGAATGTAACGATTTAATCATGAACATGGGTATGATCCACATACCTATTGCACTGAAGGTCAGCCTTTGTTAATGTTAGGTAATGCATAATTGATGATGATCACTGTTTTATTTTTATCTTCTCTTATATTAGAAATAAAAAAACAAACACCTCATCAGTTACTGCAGTGTAGCCAATGAGGAGATGTACGTAGAAAGTTATGGCCTATGCCAAATTTTGCTTTTTGATGATGTGGTTCGTCGATGTAAAAAAAACAAAAGTTGGCACTGGCTCTCAGACAACACAAGCCTAGGCTTGTAAAGCACAAGGCCTACGAACACGGATGTTTTGGACCATTGCCAAGTTGGATAAATTTAAGTTGCTACTTTGTCGTTGTGCATCCGCGTGAAAACTACATTGCCATGTGTCAGCTAATTTTTACTTACTGAAGTTCCTCCAGGCGATTAAAATGAAGTAGGCACTTACCATGTACTGCAGTCTGTAGTCTTTTCTGCCGAGGTAGATTCAGACATACATTTTGTTGAACTTTCCTAGAACGTTACATTGCTTTCACAAAATATTCGGGAAAAAATAGTCAAACCATTTTGACCACGTACTACTAGTACTAGCCTAGGCCAACGTTTGTCTCTTTATCCTACGTTAACACAATAAAAGAAATTTTACCATGGGGATATTTACGGTTACAAAGAGGATAAGATTTATCATATTATTCCGCCAGCTACAAGATACAGTGGCCTAGGCCTTTATGATTTTGGTCAAAGTTACCATTGGCAAAACCAGCGGCAAAACAAATGCGTAATTACGTCACTATGTGTAATACGTACCTATGAATGATGCACACTGTATATTGGGAAGCAGCAGGGAAACTGCACAAACGACTTGTAAACATAGCCTCGTGGAGAACTTGAATCCAATTATGAAATCCTTTTCTCGACTTGTTTAAATATGACTCAACAGTCTGTACCTTATTAAACACAAATGACAATTTCCTTTTCAAGCTGGAAGGAAAATACCGGCTCTATTTAGGTCACAACGACCATAACAGATAGAGCGAGGAAAGTCAACAGTTACAAATCTATGCATACCAACATTGTAACGTGGACATGGATCTTTTAGAAAGCGTACGTATGAATGGTGTTATAGCAGTAGTAATTAATGTCGTCATGAAAATACTAGACTGTGATTGGTTTATTCAGCAGGAGAAGCAGGGGGCTTGATCACTGAAGGTTGACAAACTTTTCGTAGGCAAAAGTTTGTTCACCTGAAAACACAGACAACCGTACGCAAATATTATACCGTCCTTTGCGCTTATAAGTAAATGATTTACTACATCACGTCTACAGCATGCATGCACATAACGTATCACATTTCTGTGGTCTTCAACATATAATACGCGTACCATCATATTCTACAGTTATATCAAATGTGAGATAAGTGCGTATTGTTTCTCAATTTAGAATATGTTTACATGTAAGCTAAATAAAAGGCATGAACACTGCAGAGAGCTTCTACATTTAAGATGACGTAGGAAAGTAATATTTTGAAGGCATGGTGTTATGCGTTGACACGACTACGGTTTTTGTATGCGGTTGTTGTTGGCATGCTCGTTTTGAACGTGGCGGTATGAAACCGAGGGGTAATACTTCCAAGCTTTGTATATGGCTCTGTTATACCGATGAGTTGTTTTAATATGGTTGAACTACTACCACGGAACTGTGGACAAGATCACCCGACAATAGCCCATGGTGTGATAACTACAAAACTCTTAACAAAGTACAGCGGCTCAGCATGTATAATAATTATCTCCTCAAATTTGGATTCCGATCAGAAATGAGCCGCTTGTACGTTTTTACCTTCGTTGGGAAGGTATTAATCCAATCCCGGCGTTCTCTGGGAAATAGACAGGATCGCGTATCATGAAGAGGGTTGGGTGGTTGTGGGGATCGGTGGGGTTGTAACCCATCAGAAATTCCAAAGTGGGGTCAATTAAGTGGCAGGGGGGAGGGGAGCAAACAGTTGGAGCAAACATTTAGGAACGTGCTAACATACGAACAATGAAGTGCACATCATTGGCAAATGTATAGGGGGTTATGCCCTCTCTGTTCACACGCTTCATCGGTGAACCAACGCCAAATTTGAATTATTAATATTTTACATTTTACATGAAATTCAAAATTGTGACAAAACTTTGAATGTCATACTACCAGGGTCGACGGTTCACCATTTTGCAAGAGGGATATGTTGATCGATTTCGAGACCGACTTGCAGTGAACTATAGCTGAGCAACGTTTCGAAAAATATCAAAAGGTGCAACTTGCTTTATCATTACAGCTGTACATTGCTATTGGCTGGGAATGCATTCATGGCTCCCAGAAGCATGCAGCACATTTAAATGTTTTCCTGTTGGCCTTAGTAGTAATTTAGAGCCTGGTGATTTGGTGATTAAGCGCGCAGTTACATATTTTTTTAAATTTTATTAACGTCAACCCTATATCCAAATAGTAGTTTTGTATAACAAAGACATATTTTTTTTCAGATTTGGTGATAAGTTTTGTATACATCTGGCAACAGCAGAAATTATGTCATCATGGCGGCAACTTCAGGTGAGAATGATTAAGTTTTCTATGTAATATGTAACTCAATTATGCACAGAGGAAAATGATGTTTCTAGGAGAAAGTTTTCAGTTCGATAAAATTCTATAAATACAGATAACGTTTGGCAGCTAAGCAAACATTCCAAAGGTGTCACATTTCGCAAAATAATTCGGCAAGAAGATTATAAGAGGCAAGATAGTACATCTTTTGAGCAACGTGAATGAGGTATCATGTACAGACCGCTGATTCCGATCAACTCACTGCATGTAAGTATAGAGAGTTGAGCCAATCAAAATAGGTTACATTCAAGAATGTGGTATTCGACTAACAGTGTTGGAAACCTTTCTCTTTCAAGTTCCACGGACGTCTACAGGAACAACATTGCCCTAATCATTCTAAAGGGTATTAGAAATCATGACAATAGCTGCAACTCCCATCAAAGACTGACCATTTTACAAGTCTTTTCTTAATTCTAGTTTATTTATGAATAAACATGAGCTAATTATGCACATTGATGATGTAAGGGGATTGACTGCCTAATTATCTGTTATGTTATTCCTAAGTTCTTACAACCTACGTTTGAAGGACACTGAACACAGGTTTTGGCCTACTATAGGGCGACTTTTGGAAATATTTTATTTTCTATTTTGAAATGAGAACATCACATTATTCAAATGATTTATGTGGTCTTGTAATTAAGGGTAAACTTATAAAGAGCTAAAACAAGAAATATTGATGAGCGCAACACTCTACGTCATAGTTTGCACATATTTAAGGACTTCCCCAAGATTTATAAAAAAATTCAGATATGTATATTTTGGAAACTAGAAGAGCTATTCGAAAAATGTCCACAGATTTTGAATGAGATTAAATCACACATACAACAAATGTATTGAATATGGGGCAAATTGGTTAGGTGTCTGTAGACCTCATAGACAAGCGTTTTATCGTCTGCCAACTGTATAACGATTTACGTCAACTACCGAACACATTCTCTGAAAATTATTGTTTCAAGCATGCGGAAATGCGCATTCATAAACTGGATACGGTTCTTATATATTGGAGCCTGTCACTGGAAGAGTTTAAAGTCTGCTGTATAGAACCCAACTCAGTATAACTTGCTATCCTGGAAAAGTTTCTTGAGATTACTTCATCGACCTGCCTTGGTCGTAAAATGACTTCTTTTTTACTAATTACCTGCCACATATTTTTTTCTTGTATGAGGATCTTTGTGTGAACGCTGTATGATTAATTACACTGTAAACATGAACATATTTCCACACAGTGTTTACACAAAGATATATAATGGTTTTAAGAAGCTGATGCAAGCTAATCTTAGAGCCTGAGGTGGATTTACGACCGTGGCAGGTCGACTATGTAATCACAAAACTTTCCTAGCTATAGCGTGCTGTAATTGGAGCCAATAAAGCAGATCTTTAAAGTCAACTCCCTATTCAGTTCGCGCCAATTGAACTGAGGATCATAATGGTTCCACACCATTGTCAAAACATAGCCCACCTGACTATGAAACGGAATCGGATATTGTTCCGGGGTTGCATTTAGATTTGGATCGTACACAACAAAATCCGAAAATGTATAACTTTGCTTTAATGCTATGACAGAAATCTGATCATGCAATTTTAAATGTCAAATTTCATTCGATAAACGAAAACGAAGAAGAAATTACACGCAAATGTTAAAACAGATGTAGCCTAATTTTAAAGCAATCAAAATGAGATGGGGAGGGTCGGGGGTGAGTCGGAACGGATGAGTGGATGTTCCTTGAACCAATATAATTTAGCGTATGTGACGCATAAATGATATATTTATTTATCATCAGTTGTATTCATGGGCGGCGATCCTGGGGGGGAAGGGGGGGATATATCCCCCCATGAAAATGGGTGGAGGGGATGTAACACACCATATCCCCCCCCCCACCAAATGCCAGGGATAAGAATATTTTCATGCCTTTATATGCATCATCGTGAATGTACGGCTCTTTTTTAGCTTCATTTCTCGCCTACCATAAACGCAGTGCGATATTTTCAAATAAACCGTCTTTATAAAGCAAGAATAGTTGACTGTAGGCTTCATTGGCCCTATAACAACAAAATGTATTATTGCGCCCACCGTATATAGTACATATATGCACCCTCATAGTATTCATATAGGCCCTATAGTAGGCCTACACACGTACATGTATGTTCCCTCGAACCGCTGAGAATCTCATGTTACCAGGGTAATGCTTAATACACGTTTCACCTGGATGCCCTAGCAATCGGTACCTAGGAATGTAACTATGTGTAATTGTGTATGTGTATAGGCCTATAATAGCCTGCATGAGGCCATTTTCTTCATGGCATAATAGAAAAGAGCTCTCGAACATTCTAACGTAGTGCCTGAAACAAGATTGACAGGGGCAATTTTCCCAAAATAACACCCGATATTAAAAAAAAAAAGTATTTTGGATCCTGATTATAAGATATTTCGGACATGATATCCCTATTTTAAAGTTGGGTATATGCCGCTTGGAAACCTCGGGAAGTGCCGTTTCCGGCCATATAGAGGGTTTGTAAATCCCAAAATTTTCTTGTACGCTTCGCGCCAACTCATGGTGGCGCTACGCTTCGATAGTCAACAAGGTCATATCCCCCCACTCTGAAGTACGGATCGCCGCCCATGGTTGTATTCATAACTGTATGAACATTCTTTTGAAGGTTAGGTGAACTGTTGGACCGATGGCAAAAATAACACGATACAAAAATAATCAACATACAAATACACTGACTGTATAAAGTTTTCACTTTTATCTATTGTCCAACCAACTATTACAAATCTATCCAATTATAATATTTATAATGTATTGTGAGATTTCAAAGGAAAACAAAGACACAATATGATATAGACTATTAATTATTAAACTAAATTATAATTCGTTAGAAAAACTATAGTTATATTTTATTGTAATATATAGGCAGTTTTCATCTGTTTGTCAAAGCAATAATGCAACATGGATAATTCAGTCTGTTATACATGTATAATTAATACTTTATTGAGCTGATATATAGGCAATTGAGTTCTTTTTTAAAGAGTTAATCTACAGGCGGAACCAAGACAAGGAAATAATATAGTTTATGAAAACACAATCTGTAAACTTTGATGCACCAAAATAGTACCATGCATGAATGATGAAAAATAAACATAAACTTCCTGAACGATTTTAAACAAAGGTTAATAATAGAGCGTC
This sequence comes from Apostichopus japonicus, assembly GCF_037975245.1. Lineage (NCBI taxonomy): Eukaryota > Metazoa > Echinodermata > Holothuroidea > Aspidochirotida > Stichopodidae > Apostichopus > Apostichopus japonicus. The sequence goes on along the minus strand of NC_092562.1, from coordinate 12,938,075 downwards.
GTCGTTGTGCACACGATATACCGTAGTAATGAACGTTTGATAGCACGCTCATTAAGTCTTAGGGTACGGTCATGCTCTTGGTCAAAGGCAGTGGAGTTGGGTGAGGGGGAGGCATCCTCCACATTCAAATAAAGAGGAGCAGAAGTGTGTATCTGCCACCCGGCACTTTTCCAACCAGTGGAAAAACTGATGCAGTTATATAGCATTGCTGGATCATTCAGCTAACCATCGAATTAGTACAAGTTTAATGTCATAATAATGAATAATCCTTGCAAACAATATCAAGAAAATCATACTCGATGTGATGAGCAGATTATGATCAACTATTTTTTAGAGATTCGTTCAACAGTTATTCTTGTTCAACACACACAATACCTCCAACCCAGGTCACTTGGTACTTGCTACTTACTCATGTCGACCGTATTATAGGAATTACGATTTTTTTTAAAATATGATTTTGTTTATGTTTGTTTTGTTTTCATTGAGTGATTTAACTTCAATTCATTTTGTTTTGTGATACCACTGAAATTTCAAATTATTTATTGACACTTGAGATTGTGTATAGATTTACACATAAAGAGATGAATCAACACATCATAACAATGGAAATTTATAGGCCTTTGTACGTCACAAATGACTTACTTCTGCGCAATCGCAGTCAAAATCACAGGACAACATACTGACCTCTAACCATGAATGCAAAATAAGAGGTATACTGCCACTCGGTCAGAACAACATTATTCACAAATTGAAATTAGCACGAAGTTTAAAATAGAAACAATTTTCCTGATAAATAGGGAGAGGAGGAAAGAAACAACCGTAAAAAGAGGTAAAAATAAGATAGTTTTGAGCAAAAACTGGAAGGAAAGTTTATGAAAGATGTAAATGGTACAGACTATTCATTAGTTATATTAACAGAAGGAAAAATGAAAAGGAATTATATCAAATAATGATGGTAGAAAATGAAACTAATTACCCGACCCCCCCCCCAAAAAAAAATAATAAACTACATATATCATAAAACAAAAGAACAAGGGAAAGCACTTGATAAAAAAGGCCGGAGGAAAAACGTTTGGTGCGATAAATATTGGTCATCTCCGAAAAAAAAGTGACAATGATGGTTTGTATGGTACAAACTATCTGATAGTAGCCTACACGGATTTATCATAGCCTCTTGTGTTTGGGCGGGAAAAAAAGATGTACAAAATCAAAATACACGGTAACGAAAACTGAAACATTTAAAGAGTGTGAGGTATGGGCTATAGCAAACTATTCCAAGTTTTTATTCCTAAAATCCCTTCTTGGCCACCGTACCTTTCCAGGCAGAATGCTCACTATACAAGTTGTGCGAAGTACTGACAGAAATCGTTTAATTTCACCGCCAAAAACATTATGGACGGAAGAGTCTTTCGACCTTATAGATTTCTGTGATATTGTATAATTAACAGAATAACAGACTACAGTTGGACGACATTGTGTCTCACAGGTACGTCCGTAGTGTTAACATGCATGGTGATCGCTTTTAACAACTGTCGCATAGTGTTAGCGCAATTTCACGAGAACATCACAATAGCGTATGTCATCATGAAAAACACGATTTAACTGTAGTCGATGACGCTTTTTTATCAGTTATGAAATGTGTCTTAGAAAAGGCAGAATAAACTATAATGACTGCGATGGAGACAATGTACAAATCAATTAGCTACTGAGTAAGATAATACTCCTAGCCAAACGTTGAGGAAGATATTAACAAATATGATTATGAAAGGAAACAGGGTTAATGGAGATAGCAGCACACAATGGAGTACATGGAAATGGTTATGATGTACTGTACAGTATAAAGAGCCAAATGATCCATTACTGTCCAGGGAATGGGGGGGGGGGGGGTTAGATGTACACCCCCATTTAACCCCAATCATAAAATTGAAATTAGCTATTTGCACAACCTCGCAAAACCTTGGATGGGGGGTGTGGTGTTCGATGGCAGGAAACTTTAAAAAAACTGAAAAAAAACTAAGACCAACTTAATTAACTATTGGCCCTGCACCTGTCTCAGCTGCTGGACCCGTTCTAGCACCCTTGCTTTAGTGGCAGTAAATCACTTCTATTCATAAAATACACAACTTTTAAAATCAACTGTAATAAATTATATATGCAAATGTACCGTGAACGTCAAAGTTCTTCACCAAATTGTCTGTAAAAGTCAAAAATAAAAATATGTGAAAAATTTCAGTGGAATGGCAAGATGAATTTACCTTATTTAATACTGAGGTTACCGATGGATGAATGTATGTTTTTCTCTGGTCTTGTAGTCCACAAACTATGGGAGCAGAGGGGTAGGGTGGGGAGGGGAGGGAGACCCAAAGTGGGTTTCAAATGGTCTTTGGTCGGTCGCAAGTCTTACTCCAGACGACAACAAATACACCTACAGTTTTTGGAGCTGCCCAAGGAGATCGATTTAGCTATATTTTTGTAACATTGAGTCCACAATCCAAATCACCTGTCATGAATTCTGAGCTATGAATCTGAATGGTTGGTGGGGGGGGGGGGGAGGAGGGGGTTCTGGTAGGTCCTCATGAAATATCCTGGTATGTGGGCCTAAATGGTTGTGGACCAAAACGCCTTCTTCTGTTACACTATCCAGCAGTGAAACTAGGTAAGTATCTGAGCAATTCAAGGTCAGGTTTGAGGTTAAAATGGGCACTAATAAGTGCTAGGCTTTCTTAAACTTTTTTACCCAAAACTTTGATCCAGCTGATAGAGCATCATGGGATCTGTAGGGGTCATTCTTCTGCTACAGAGGAGTTTTTTGGTTTTTGGTCTGACCACCTGATCCAGCAGAAATGGCATCATGGGATACGTAAGGATCATGTTCCGGCTGTAAAGGAGTTCTACGTTTGTTTTCAAACTCTGATCCAGTTAAAAGAGCATCGTGGGATACATAGGGATCATCTTTCTGCTGCAGACAAGATTCAGGTTTGCTTTCAAATTCGGATCCAGCTTTAAGAACATCATGGCACACATACGGATCATCATTCTCATGCAGAGGAGGTTTAAGTTTGCTTTGAAACTCTAATCCAGCAGAAAGAACATCACATGATACGTAGGGATCGTTTCGCTGCTGCAACGGATCCTTTGGTTCGTGTCCAAGGTCTGATGCAGCTGAGAGAGCATCATGGGATACCGTCGAATCATTCCTCTGGTGGAGAAGAGTCTTAGGTTTGTTTCCAATCTCTGGTCCAGCTGACAGAGCATCATGGGATATGTAAGGATCATGGTTTTGATCCAGATGAGCTTTAGGTTCATTTTTAATCACTGATCCAGATAAAAGAGCATCATGGGATACATATGGATCATTTCTCTGCTGCAAGGGAGTGCTAGGTTTGTTTAACCCAGCTGACAGAGCATCATGGGATATGTAAGGATCATCCCTCGGGTGCAGAACAGGTACGGGTTTGTTTCCGAACTCTGATCCAGTTGACAAAGCATCATGGGATATGTAAGGATCATGGTTTTGATCCAGAGGAGCTTTAGGTTCATTTTTAAACACTGATCCAGTTGAAAGAGCATCATGGGATATGTAAGGATCATCCCTCGGGTGCAGAACAGATACGGGTTTGTTTCTGAACTCTGATCCAGTTGACAGAGCATCATGGGAAATGTAAGGATCATCCCTCGTGTGCAGAACAGATACGGGTTTGTTTCCGAACTCTGATCCAGCTATAAGAGAAACATGAGATGTGTATGGATCATTTTCCTGTTGTAAAACAGTAGATCCATCAGATTTGTCAACAGTTCTATGACTGGTAGAAGGTTTACTCCCAGTGGTAGCCGTGTCGTTAGATCCACGAACAGCTTTGGCGTGAGCAACATATGGATCGACAGGAGCTTCAGTCATGTCTTCAAAAATTGAAGGTTTTGCTGGCATTGCTGGTGCACGTGTGGTACTTCCATGCCACCCTTCATTCGATGGGAGCTCGTTTGGCACATCAAGATTTTTAATCTTCGACTCAAGGGAAGCTTGTGTTACATATGGATCAGAGATAAACGTCTCTTCTGATACATTAAATGACGGTGAACTGTTCTGACCAGCAGCTGAGGCAGAATGGGAGATATATGGATCAAAAGTTGTGTCCTTCTTCCCCTTCTTCGGATCAGGGATCAAGGGATCGGTATCAGAGGCTAACATGTGAGGAAGGTACGGATCAAGACTGCCTCCGGTCGAGTCTGACCGGTCAGGAACACATGGATCAGTCTGTGAACGAGGGCTTGGCTTCCAACCGGTCGAATCTCTACCATTTGAATTGTATGAATGGCAGGTTCTATCCACATTCTCTCCTTTTGATCCTGGAATGCACTTTTCTTTAGATATATATGGTTTACTAGCCATGGTCATCAGATCCTTGCTTCCTCTCAAGTTTGATCCGTCACAAACATTTGCATCACCTGGCCGTTCCGGATTCTGTTTCCGTGCAGGAGCATCGTTACCATTCGAGACGTAGGGATCACATGTGCGGTTGAAGTCTGATCCGGGAGTACTACCAACCTTCAACAAATATGGATCACTTCCGGAGGAGGAAGAAACGTTACCTTTAGAGTCCTGCACCAGCGATCTCTGATTGGAAATATATGGATCATGGAAGCCTGTAACCATTGAAGGTTCGACACAATCGGTGTCTATTATGTTAGGAAGATAAGGTTCTCTATGTGTTCTATCTGGGCTAACGATGCCTAAATCATTGGAGACGTTAGCACCACCAGCAGCCTTCCAACGAGCCTGGGAAGATTGGGCCGCAGGTGGATCAACGAAACCCGGTGTGGGGAAACTCTCGGAAGTAGCACCTCCATCTAATCCATTACCAGCTTTCTGCCTGCTAGACCTCCCTCTATCTATTGGTTCTTTGTCATACATCTCTCCACTTGGAAAATCCTCCAGTTTTCTGGCGGCGAACATGTCATATTCCTGACCTCCGCTGGCAGAAGCACCATCGGGGTGATCCGCAAGCAAGGCGACTCGGGCATAGTCCTCTGTTGTATCGGACTGGTATTCTTCGTTCGTACTCAGTTGTGGTGTAGTTACTCTAACGGTATTGCCGTCGGTATTGGAGGTATATGTTGCCGTTCCTGTTAAGTCATCACACCTGGACGGTAGAGACGTGTAAGTATTGTGCTGTATGTCGTGTGTTCCCACGGCCTGCAGACCCGTTAATTCTTGGCTGCCGTGATGTATCGACGAGCCGTTACTGCTCTCGAATCGTCTGTATGAGTAACCGGTGCCGTTCGCCTCGCTCCAGACCCTAACCGCAGGCTCCGACGTAACCACATCGCCGTTTGCGATCTGGGTGGACGTTTCGACGGGTGGAGAATTCAATGGATCAAAGACTTCGGGTTCTATGGAATGTGTGCACTGCAACTGTGTCATCTGAAAATGTGAAAGAAATTGAGAAGAAAAAAATGTACATAGTCCAGAGATTTTAGCATCTTGGTAAAAGTCTCTTTTGTAAAAACCGATCATGCATATATTTCTCAAGGATGAATGGTAGGTACCTTATTAATTTTGCCACATTGTAGACTGTGATTGAAAACACTGGTACCAAATCCATGTTGTATTTCTCTACCACTTTAAATATTTTGAAAATCACTTTTTTCAACCATCTGAGTTTCACCAACTAAAAGGTCTTGAACTATTGTACCTGTTCTAAGACTCATCAACTCATCAAAAGCAATCAAAGAGGAGGTTTCTTTGGAAAATAAGAGGCATTTTATGGCCTCAGATAAACATTATTTAAACATATTTTGCAGTGAGTTACAAATCTGTCTTGAGCCAAAGAACGTGCTGGATATCGCACCGCACCGGTGAGGATGTTAGTTATGAAGAAAACAGAACATTTTTTTCTTCATGGTATCTTACTATAATCCATCTAGTATGTCTGGTCAATACAGTCAATGTCATCTTTTGATAAAGCTGACATTTAGCATACATTAAAAATGAATATCTTAAAAAGCAGGCAATCTATACTAACTTCATACTTCATGTGCAAAATTTGTCCAGTGGGGAGGGGGTACCCCACCCATGAGATCCCTCTCCCAGGGTGTGGATCACACTACCGCACAATCTGCTCGGCACTCAAATATTCCTGAGCACATCCCTGGAGACCGTATGTAAGGTATCATATTATACATATCATGTCTTATTGCATTGTATAATATCAGCATTATAACTCTGCCTTCTAAGGTCATCCTGCACAGTGGTTAGAGATTGATGGATTGGGGGGGGGGGGAGCAGCTGAGAGAGTATTGTTATGACAGGGACATTTTCTTCTTTGAGGAGTTTGAAGATATTTTTGAATTGATATTGGCATATGGTGTAAAAGTGTCAATTGCAATGTAGCATTGATTGTTATTGGTTTATTGCTTTATCCACCCCTCCAATTGCTGGAGAGTATGGGGGGTGGGAGGGGTGGTCACCTCAGCAGTATTTCCCACTATAATCCTCCTCTCCCAAGCTATTTTGTGGTGTTCTTTGTCAAGAGAAAAAGAACTGAAGGTGATAAAACTAACCACACTTATCTGAAATAAACTTGTGAAAGACTTTATGGCTGTTCAAACTAGAAAATTTTAATCCATTTTTTTCAAACTATTTTCTTTCTAGCTACCATTTTGTGTAATACTCTCCATTCTTTAAAGTGACCAAAATGATCACAGGTTTTTGTGATAGATTTGTGAGGGCCACCCGTGTCTCCAGCGGGGTAATGTACGACAGCACATTTAAAAAAACAAAAACAATGGCACAGATTAGATTTGTGAGAACTGACTAGAACACACCCAATTGGTACTTACGAAGGGATCGTTGTAGTACACTGGTTCGGGAACTTTCGGGAGTACCCTTTTCTTAATCTTGGAGTACAAACATATCGTTAGCATGATGCAACAGATGATCGTGAGTACCACTAATGTGCAAATGATGATTAAAGGTGCTGCAAGGCAAAGTGGAAATAATTGAAGAATTGCTAGTACATTGCTGCACCAATGTCTGAACAACACAGCACAGATGAGAGTTTAACAACTATCAATATTACGTAAAAAAACATCCCTTAATGTCGAAAGGAGAAGCAAACCCAACCATCATGCATGCTCTTTACCTTTAAGTGATAGATACCTCTTTTTTTGGGGGGAGAGGGGTTAAAAATTCTCTCTACACAACAGCTTCTATAAGGGAGATGTTCTAGTTCTAACAAGCCATATCATTGGATTATGGTCATATTATCAATGAGGGATGTGCCATTGTGCCACAAGGGAGGTGAAATATCTTACATACTCTGCCATATTTCTTTTGTTCCATGTTTTCATGAACCCCCACCCCCCAATTTTTTTTTTTTTTTTTTCAAATTACAGCATTTTTGTTAATACTGACATTGATTATAGCTTTGGTAATATTACAAATTTCATTACAATTGTGGCACAAAATTTGCTGCAGACTTCGAAAAAAAGAGAGAAAAAAAAAGAGTGAAAAAAAAAAAAAAAAAAATTCATTTTTATAAACAAAATATCTCAGGAAACAGAATGAAGGTTTCTCTTGGCTGTTTCGGGGGTATTGGTCATCACATGCATAACTCTATCAAAGTTAAGATTATCATGTTGATGGTTCTGTCCGCATCTCCCTGAATTAATGTGATTACAACAAACACAAAATGAAAAAGAAAGGAAGTCTCTGGAAATCTGCTATCAGGGGAGGTAGGGAGTGAGTGAAGTGAGAGCAGGATCTAAAGAAGTTGAGTGTAAAATTGGGAAAGAAGGAAAAAGGAAGTTAATCTTACCCTTATTAGGTGTGACGACTTTAGTGATGGTCACGTTACTCGGATCGGATTCGCCGAAAGCATTGATCGCAAAAAGTTGGGCTTTGTATTCCTGGTATGATAAGATACCTAGAAGAACGAAAGACAAAAAGAAAAGGAGAGAACTTGGTAAAAAAAAAAAGCATATGGAGAAAGAAAAGATTTGGGTAGGTACCAAAGCATACATGCACACAATACAAATATATTCCATCTGTAGATTTCATTAATACCTCTAAAACCGTCTCATCTTTTGTGTCCCAATATCACAATCTGTCAGACAATGTATACCCCGTGTGCTGTTACACTTGTGTGCTAAAATAAAAACACCTCAACAAAATTACACCCCATTAGGACAAAAGAATCCACTTGGTCGGGTTTATGACGCCTGACCAGACAGTCATGATGATTTCAGATTTCCCAAGCTTTTTAATGTCCAAGAATATTTCCTTTCCCTGAGCTGCTAAGAAGAAAATAACCGGCTTTCCCTGATTGTCCACTTGTGATTTCACAATCTGCACCAACATAGTTTCACAGATCAAAGTTTTTCATTTCTGTTAGTATGACATTTCATGTTACAATGTATTTTATGATGGCAAGTCTTACAACAGGCCAAAACGGAGGAAAGTTAAACGCTCGATCACACACACGTATACCCTATCTATCCTTTGCATTCCTTCTCTTATAGTTGATCCTGCATTCCACTTTCCCAAAACATTCTCATGTTTTTTGTTATGATGTGCCCACATATTTTCCAGCAACTCTTCCCAAATTCTCATGTTATTCAAAAATGATTAATCCATGTGAAGACTGCTATGAATCCCAAAATATTGAAAAATATTAGGGCATCTTTCTCACAATATTCTTGGTGTTTTGCAAAGTAATCTTCAAATCCTCTGTATGTGTTACATATATAAATATATTTATATATATATATATATATATATAGTCACACTTTGCATGATGGCTCTGTTTCCTGTGTCTAAAATCTTTCTGTACAGCATTTTAAATTCTTTAGTTTCTACGTGTTTCTGTTTGTTTCTTCAATAGGCTCCTGATTTCTCAAAAGGTTCTCCATCTATTGTAATACTCTCCATGCTGATAATTAGGCAATCCCACCACCGACGTACCTTTGACTAATGTAGTTGTGTCGTTCGGTGGAATGTGATATTCCCATAGATTTGTGGAATTAGAAGTTCTCCAAACGGTCAATCTATAACCAGTGATGATACCGTTAGCTTCTTTTGGAGCCAGGGGCTGTGAAATACATGCAAAAGTCGGTAAAAGAATCTTTTGACATTATCCCTCCGTACTGCTGACACAACGTACATGCCATACGTGAGCTTTACGCCACATTTAATTATAGCTACCTGCCACAAGTTCATAGACTGTATTCTTGCGCAAACGTTAACCTTGATATTTGCTTTCGACTTCTAAATATTCCTTTTTTTTAACTTCTACCCCTCTGTGTCTTTGTATAAGTTCAGTTGGGCAGAGAACTAACCGCAGTTGGTCTTGATAGGGAGGTTAAACATAACACTACCAAGGCCTCCTCATCCCATGCAAGTGCTCATTAACAATTTATGAAGTCTCCAGACCAAAAATTTAAAAATAATATCAAGGTACAGATACGAGTGTGACTGTCATGACGACAAAATTAATCGCATCTCTAAAAATGACTGAAATTTGCCCCAAAAGCAGACTACCTACCTCTAATATTTTACCCTTTGAAATTATTGATAGAAATTAAAAAAACATGTGTTACAAGTTAAAACAATACAGCGCATAAATCATACACAGTCAGACTTGACTGATCTGAGGCCGCAATTTTGTCTGGCCTCTGTTATCCAGATCTGGAAAAGCTTGTACAAATGGAGGAGGTACAGGGAGAAGGGGAGGGGAGAGGGGGGTGACCCCACTCTCCATCGTACATCAGGGAAAATGTTTCAGAGAGCCACAACAGAAAAATGCTAATGCTGTTGCCATACACATACTCTCTTTAATTAATTTGAAACAATGCTTTAATACCATGTAGTCCCAAAGAAAGAACTTCCCATCCCACAACGCTGACATTCCTCGTGACAGTACTCTCGCTCCCATACTACCCCGCCCCCTTCCCCACCCCACCCCTACACTCCCGCAAAATTCAAATGTTAAAACAAACAAGAACAAACAGCTCATACATACGTCCCAACTGAGCAGTACATTTCTTCGCTGAGGATCTTGGCTGTCTTGTGTAGAATTAATAAATGTGAAATTCTTAGGGCCAGATGACGGTCCTGAAAATGGAAAGTTGCAAACCCAATTTTTAACATAAATACATATTTCTGAAACAGACATATTTTTGGGGACCGCCGCCTAGGCTGTCACGCCCTAGTGTTTGCCCATCCTGATGTGGTCTTTTCTGTTGATAATTAAAGGTAGGTCCTAGCCAGCAAATGCTTGCCCTATCATTGGTAGCGACAAATGTGGTGGCAGAGGTGGGATTACCAATTAATGAGGGAAATAATGAAAAAAATTAATGCACGACTCCACCAAATATCCCCAAATGTCACATATACATTAGACCAGTACAAAACCAATATGTACACTTACTAGCCATCCTTGTACGTCTACAACCGGCTTCTGAAAATTCTGACTCTCCTACAGTTTTTAGAGCGACTCGAACACAGACCATGGAGTAAGCTTCGTCTGAGACGCTTAAAGAATAAAACATTCCAGTTTCATTACCTCCCTGAGGAAGAGAAATCGTCTCCATTTATGAATTCAAAAACCAAAATCAGGGTGAAATATCTGCGCTAGAATCATGCTTTCTCGTTGTACCTGGCCGAATTGAAAACTGCGCAGTGGGTGTCTGCGAAGCGTTCGCCGTAACGCTCGTCCACCGTCGATAGCAAACGCTCGTAAATACTGCAGTCGACTGTTGCATCGAGTTCAAGTTTGCTATGAGACACGATTAACTACTTTCAGTTATGAATGCATATTACTTTGTTTACATCTCTAACAGCCATGTCAGTGCACAACAACCCACAGGGCCTTCCATGGTGTTTAGAGCAGAGGAGGCAGACAAGGAAAAAATTGATTTACATTGGGTACGGCAATAATTCAACATCTATAACAATGATTATATGGTTTTTTCTCCTAGATGCATTCCCTAACTGAATTGCTGTATCATTTATATTTATAAAATACACCATTAAATGATACACTTGAGCAAAGGGGGCCTGATGTGATAGGATTTTTATGGAGTTTTCTCCTAAGGAGGAATCCCTAACTTAATTGCTGTATCATTTATATTTATGAAATAAAACATTTAAATGATACACTTGAGCAAAGGGGGCCTGATGGTATGGGATTTTATGGAGTTTTCTCCTAAGGAGGAATCCCTAACTTAATTGCTGTATCATTTATATTTATGAAATAAAACATTTAAATGATACACTTGAGCAAAGGGGGCCTGATGGTATGGGATTTTATGGAGTTTTCTCCTAAGGAGGAATCCCTAACTTAATTGCTGTATCATTTATATTTATGAAATAAAACATTTAAATGATACACTTGAGCAAAGGGGGCCTGATGGTATGGGATTTTATGGAGTTTTCTCCTAAGGAGGAATCCCTAACTTAATTGCTGTATCATTTATATTTATGAAATACAACATTTAATGATACACTTGAGCAAAGGGGGCCTGATGGTATGGGATTTTATGGAGTTTTCTCCTAAGGAGGAATCCCTTACTTAATTGCTGTATCATATATATTTATGAAATAAAACATTTAAATGATACACTTGAGCAAAGGGGGCCTGATGGTATGGGATTGTATGGAGTTTTCTCCTAAGGAGGCATCCCTAACTTAATTGCTGTATCATTTATAATTATGAAATACAACATTTAAATGATACACTTAAGCAAAGGGGGCCTGGTGGGGTGGGTTAACAGGGGGAGATCGGTGGGGATTAACTTACAAGTGTGATTTATTCTTCATGGTTGTGAGCACACATAAATCATTGTCATATAAACTACACATTGATATGATGATTACTTCCAAGTATCGTCACTGATAGTAATTACTAAATTACTAAAGCTTTGAAAAGTTGCTGGTTTAGTCAACAAATAGATATGTAAGATTTGGCTTGATTTTTTTTCCTTAGGAGAAATGCTGTTGTTTATATCAGAGGAAAGAACCAGACTGTGAGTGATATTAAAAAAAAATCAATAGACTGACCTTTGACCTGCTCACTTCCTGCTGTTTCACGACCTGGAATGACGATAAAAGATATTCAAGTTTTGTCACACATTTCGTCTACATTCATATAAAATTATGGAAAAAAAAATTACGTGACCATCATGACTGCCTATATCATCTTTTTTACCTCTGCTTTTTTAAGCTAACAGACTTGGGTTGCATTATCAACATGAGGCAATTCTGCGTTTTTGAATTTTTCTCCTCTCTGATGAGGAATCGACATCTTTTGGCACCCGATATTAACAAAGCTAAGAGGGCATCGTCCACATATCAAACACTGTCGAATTGATGAAGCAATCACTGCATGCTAGTTTCAGCCGATCGAAAATAAATGACTGAGTGATAAATTAATCGATTGATTCTGGAGTTTTCTTGTCTCAACTTTTCGTTTCGTTTCGATATTAATATTTCATTGCGATACAAAGAGCAGGCATGAACTTGAGGGAGTCATCACCAAATCGATACACCATTTGAGCTTTGTCGTAAAGATTTGTAAAGTGATGATGGCCCCCTCCCCTCCCCCTCCCCAGCCCTCATTTTCCACAGATCACTCCAAGACATCTCATGTGAGAGGCATTATTTATCACATTACATAATATCAGATACATAAATAAAAAAGAACAAGCAAAAATGGTCGATGACAAACCAATTTAGAAAAGAACAACACAATTTTTCTCTGCTCTTAAAACCCCAGTCAGTTTTCTGTTCTTGATTTACTCTTATGTCTCTATACATAGAAAAAGATCAAAGCCACAAAGACTGTAATTCCCTGCCATTTTGTCGGGGTTTTATCAAACGAATCAAATGGTGGTGTGCTCCCTGGATACACGTTATGATAAGTTACTCTGCCTTCTGCAGGGGTAACCCCGTAAGCAAAGAAATGGCCATCGTCGAGGTATTGGAACTGATTATTAGAGTTACCGAATAGCTGGGTTGGTAAAGCGCAGGACTTGTGACAGTAAGGTCACCGAATAACACTCCACAGCTAAAAAAAAATTTCTTTCTTTGCTCTCTTCAGGTAACATAAAGTTAGTTTACAAAACAAGAAAATTACAACATGATTTGAAAAGCTGCCGGTGAGAGTTTGAGAATATCGTTACCTTTCTGTTCCGATCATCCCAGTCTGCAGATGCGATCATGGACTGGGTGAACCAGAAAATAAATTTATCTGTACTTATGAGTTCACGTGCCGTCCACTCTTCTGGTAGGTCAAAGGTAACATTCACAAGTGATATGCTGCTATTAAGTGCAGCTACTTTGACATTTCTGGGGGGAAGACTTGTCACTGCCAAAATAAAAAGATAAGAAATATGGATATAAGAAACTACATTTATTCAGATTCTTCGACTATGTAGTGTATTGCAGTTGACCTCATATTTAAATGTGCTAATGTAGCACAAATAAGACCTATCAGATCTGAAGTTAGATCCATTAGAACACCTCAAAGTCATAGAAGAAAAAAACAAACAAAAAACATCAAAGAGAGGGCTTTCTCTCGAGCAGAATGGTCTTTTAAGTCTATACCTTAACTTTTTGCACAAAATCTATCACAGGAAAGGACATTAGAATGACAGAGCCTTAGACCAATTTAATGGCATTGAAGACTCGCCCCAAACCGCATGCCACGCTCTGAAAAAGTTAACTTTCCGTTGCTTGCAAGTGAAGTTTTCTGCTTGTCGCTACAAATGCAGACAGTAATGAAACGTGATACCTTGTTATCTATAGCTGGACCTGAGATGTCCATCGCTGTATTGTCTGTACACTGTGCTGTGGGTATTGACTGCAGCTGTATCGACTGACTGTACACTAGAGTCATATTTGCCGACTGTAGCAAGCTGTGTGTATATTTTCAGGGATTCATGGTGGTGTCTAACACTTCTGTTACACCTCATTCGAAACTAGGTCAGATTACCAGCATTAGACATTTCTTTTTGCGCAAGTCTTCACACCCATTAAGTCACAATTTACAAGCTTGGTACACACCAAACTGAGATGCAAAAGGTGCCATCATTTTGTTAGATAATAATGCGCAAGCTTTCAAATAAAAGGAAACTGCAAACGCACAATCTGCAAATATTTCATACGCTTCATACAACTAAACAAAACATGCTAAGATTTCATACTGTAAAATCTGAGTCTCATAAAACTGTTTGTAAAAGTGAAGAGAGAGCAGGTTATATTGACCTTTGTTGTGCTTTTAGTCCATGTCTTAATATTTTGATTTGGAACACTGTTTGTATCGGATTCATTTCTGTGTAAATCTGGAACAAAGGGACTTTGATCTCAATCAATGATTCTCCCCCCCCCCATCCCCCTAAAAATTCACATTCTAATGTTTTGATTAGATACAAACGGCAAAACTTGTGCACTGTATCATGTTACATTTAACACTACACCCACCCATCCAGGAGTATAGCTTGCAGCAACGGATTCAGATCAGATCTTCAACAAATGTCAAAACGGCTGCACGGGGGTCAGATGAATCATGTGAATTTAATAACGAAACTTTCATTCTGTAGAACTGGCTTGAATTCACTATGTTACACACGTATTAAACTCAAGCCGGTTTCGCAGAAATGAAGCAAACTGCCAAAACTGAGAATAAAAAAAACATGAAATATTTACATTCACATGGTGGCTTATGGGGGTCAGCGTCGAAATAGTTTGAATGGCTATGACCCAGGCAGTTGATGGTTGTGACGACCCCTGTGTAACCTTTGGTCAGACTCCCCATGTCAAACACATGGGTTCTGGTCTTGGTTTCAAACGTACAAGTTTGGTACCTGTAAAAAGAAAAGAATAAAATAGAAGAGAATAGAATCAAATATAAAGTCAATGGTTATAAATATTGTTTCTCAACTTTTTTTATCTTGTCTTCTAGTTTTGTAGGGCACTATAGGATGGTATTAGTTGTTAAAGTGAAATTTGGCTTTCAATAGTAATTGTCCGCCCCTATCTAAACTGCCAGTGTGAGATCTGAAGATTAAGGGGAATGATACTGTAATGTTATTGAATATTCATAAGTTTGTCCATGTGCAAATGATACACTACATTGTAGAATCTGCACCTGGTTGTCATTGAGCTGTGCATTTGCATATTGATATATAAGTTAGGGCATGCCGTCTGCTCGTCCTTGTTTCACCCTGTCTCTCCATCTGTCAACACGTAATCTCGGACATGTCGTCTGATATCTGTCCTGTACAGCATGACTATGTTACGCAATCAAATATGACATGTTAATAATCAACGTCGTCGACGGTGTTCTACTTGATTGTTTCAAGAACTCATATATCTACACAAAGAAACATGACAGATACTAAACGTACTGCTCCTGTAAAAGACCAAGTATCAACAACATGGAAAGCAGCATGCTCAAGCAAACGACTAACAAAATTAATTCAAAGTGTCAGCAGATATTTAGTTCCCTTGATATCATGTCAACAAAATCCAAAGATTTTCATTACAATATTACCTGTACAAAAAACCAAACAAATGAGCCACTTACTCCAGGTTGTCATGTTTATAAGTCAACTTCATTTGGTGAATGGTAGGCAGTCTATAATCAGTAGTTCCATGCCAACTGCAGTTAAACCGCTTTCTACTTCTACATCTGCAGGTTGCCACGGGAACATTACTCGGTTTCTCTGGGTACAAGTAAAAGGAAATACAGATTAAAAATCCCAGATGGACACGAGTCAGCCTGGCACAAAAATTGTTTTCTGATATGATATGCAAAAATATATATATATATATTTAAACTTGGAAAAGCTTGCTTTCGATTAAGTTAAGGTACCTTATCTTTCTCTGTGAGGTAAACTTTGAGTACCAACAGCATGCTGAAAAGTAAAACTGCATGGACCAATGAGATCATGGCTCTTGTATCAAAGAAACGATATGAAGTTTTGAGAGAGTATTTGGTGAACTGATGATGTTGCCAGTCTCTAGCAGGACCTCTGTCCCTACGACTGTCTAACAACAACCCCAACCACAACCCCAACACAAGGAAGACCTTGATATCATACGGCACAGTATGTGAACTGGCCTATAATAGATCTTACGAAATATGACCAGACATTTAGGCAGTTTTTTTAACCATAAGTTACTTTTAATTGAAAGAATTTCTACCCCTCTAACTAATGAGTGTACAATTCTAGCAACCATTGCTTTTTCTTGTAGCTGCATGTTTATTGGAAGTATGAAGTTAATAAATGGTTCACTTTCTTACGAGAAGGAAGTGGAAAGTCCATTGTTATTGTTTTGAGTTTGTCACACATTGACCTGTACGTTCATGAGCTTTTACGCATCAAGTCTCTGGTATGTGAGAATCTGCTAACTTTGACAGCAAATTTCTCTCAATTAATGTCTCTTTTGACTCAACAGGAACCACAGTATTCTTTGTGTACTAAAATACTTTTAGTATGAGCCAAAAAACAAGATTTTTGTTGTTGTTGCCAGCAGCTATGCATTTTAAAATCATTTGGGAGGTGTTTTGTACATATAAGCTGTTATGGGCAATAAAGATGTTCATATCTAACACCAGTTTACCAGCCAGTGCTACCTATTATAATAAGAAGAAAAAGTAGGGTCGACGGTTGGTTGCATGTATTAGCTCTAGATTTGTTGCATGTATTAGCTCTAGAATTACCGCTTCGTTGCATGTACAAGCTCTCAAATTACCACTTTGTTGAATGTATTACCTCTAGAATTACCACTTTGTTGCTTGTATTAGCTCTCGAATTAACGCTTTGTTGCATGTATTAGCTCTAGAATTACAGCTTTGTTGCATTTATTAGCGCTGGAATTACCGCTTGTTGCATGTATTAGCTCTAGTATTGCCACTTTGAAGCAAGTATTAGCTCTAGAATTACCGCTTTGTTGCATGTTTTAGCTCTAGAGTTAGCTTTGTTGCATGTACTAGCTCTAGAATTACCGCCTTGTTGCATGCATTAGCTCTACAATTACTGCTTTGTTGCATGTGTTAGCTCTAGAATTACCACTTTGTTGCATGTATCATAGAATTACCGCTTTGAAGCAAGTATTAGCTCTAGAATTACCGCTTTGTTGCATGTTTTAGCTCTAGAGTTAGCTTTGTAGCATGTATTAGCTCTAGAATTACCGCCTTGTTGCATGCATTAGCTCTACAATTACTGCTTTGTTGCATGTATTAGCTCTAGAATTACCGCTTTGTTGCATGTATCATAGAATTACCGCTTTGAAGCAAGTATTAGCTCTAGAATTACCGCTTTGTTGCATGTTTTAGCTCTAGAATTACCGCTTTGTTGCATGTATTAGCTCTAGAATTACTGCTTTGTTGCAAGTATTAGCTCTAGAATTACTGCTTTGTTGCATGTATTAGCTCTAGTGTTACCACAGTTATCCATGGTTTAAGACTTTGTCTGATAAACCATCAATGAGCAATCTGCAGGTTCTCTTGTATGTTCAGGATTGCACTTGGACGTGCATGGCTTAATCTTTGAAAAGAGCATATGACTACTCAATCGTCATGCCGTGGTTATACGGTACGGTCATCGAAAAACCGTCCGAAGGTATTCTCAAGGTGCACAGACGGACTGGTTCGAAGTGACGCCGGATGGCGATGGCTCTTCCACTGGACAAAAAGTAATAAATTAGAACTGACTACCCACCTCCAACTAAAACAGGCAGAGAAACCAGTTCTCGGTCTTCATGTCGGCAGGAATAATTCCCACTGTCTGCAAGCAGGAGGCGATTTTGGGAATTATAGTGTGAACCTGTCACATTCAGTGAGCGGCCATCTTTAAACCAAACAATGTCCTCGTCTGGAATGGTCTGAGAGTTGGTAGGTACTGTGTAGGTACATGTCAGGTTTAAAGTGTCTCCAACACTGTAAGTGTTTGCTGCACACTCTGTAGGTTAAAAGACATGATAATAATACTAATAATAATCATAATAATAATACTGAGTTATATAGCCCATTATACCGACAGTCTCAATGCGCTTTACATGAAACAAAATGAGAACAAAAATACAGCAAAGTAGAACAAAACCGTAAAGATACACCAAAAGGATCAAAAAATTTATAAGGTCCAATGAGGGTAGCACGTGAATAAGTGAGTTTTTTATTAAGAAGCTTTTAATATTGTCTATGGTAGGGGCATTCCTAATGTGGGTTGGGAGAGTGTTCCAGAGTTTTGGGGGGGGGGGCGTTAATTGAAAAGAACGCTCACCGTTCATCTTTGTTTGAAGTTTTGGTGGCTTTTATAGAATAGCTCTGTTAGATCTGAGTGAGCGAGTCTGAATTTTTAAGTCGAGTAAGTTGAATATATAGCTTGAGGCAAAACCAAATGGATAGCTTTGTAAAGTGAAGGGTGAGAAGGTAACTTGTTAAAGACTTTAGAGTCTCTTTCAGACATGGCAACCTCCCAAAGGTGTCAACCTGGAAGATTACAGCAAAGACACCCAGGAGAATGGTACCCAAACGTGACGATTTTGCAAAATATTCCAGAGTCACATAAAAATCAGTAAAAAACAGTAACTGCAAGTCAAAAGTTGTCATCACACTTCTTAACGACAATTCCACAAGACTTGCATCCTTTATTAATATAAAATTTTTAATCCAGACTCTGTAAATCTAAACGTAGATCGACTTAAAAGGTTATCCCAGCATAAGACGATACATAAAACTGTGAGCGTTGGCAGGTAAAGTCCTCTCACAGTGTTCACTGGTCACAAAGGACGTATGGCTGATTGAGAGCACTATTATTAAACATATAGGCTACGTAGGAGTTTGCAGATGTCAAAAATTTTCACCTATTGACAGTTTTCAGCGCTTGCCAATCAAGATTGATAACGCTGTAAGTTATTTTGCATAACACAAAGTCCATTGTCCACGCTACGTATACATCCCAAGCATCGATTAGGATGATTTAGGTCTAGTAGGTCACTAATCGGTCTTCAAGGAAAATTCTCGGTTGTGGACCTATGAGTATGCGGACCACTGTTATAAATGATGTTGATGGCCATGCAGGCTTGCTTGTCGCTGGACATTTGAGGGAAAATTAAGACAGCTAAGATTTACTGTAGCCTACTTTGACTGAATGATGAAGCATTTACATTATATTCTTGTATGCACTGCCTAGACTCCAACGTTATAAATACCAGGTCATGCATGAAGGCTAAAATATTTGTGTTAATGCTACATCTGATGTTAATGACATAGGATAATGACATAGGTTAATGACATAGGATAATATAGGATAATTTCATAGAATTAGACAACAAACATTGCAGTGGCGTAGGAAGGTACTTTTGAGTGGAGGGGCTGAAGACTGATGGCCGGCCTGGGGGAGGGGTCTAAGGGGAGGGGGTGTCCCCCTCCCCTTTGGAATTTTTTGCATTTCCAGGTAGCCGCAGATGCAATTTGGTACAATATAGCACACTTCAACACCCACTCCATTTTGTAAACTTAATTTTGTATTTTCACCAGGCCTTAGATGCATTTTGGTGCTCCAAATGAGATTTTTTTTCTCATTTGGAAATGAAAAAGGGGTTTTCTGACTTGCGAAGCGGGGGGGGCGGAATGATACTTCCGCCCCTCCACATTTTTCACTGGGGGGGCTGGCGCCCCCCCCAGCCCCCCCGGTTCCTACGCCCTTGAAACATTGTATTGCACTCTATTGTTCTGTACTGTACTGTGTTGTATTGTACTGCTTGGTACAGTATGCACGATACAGTATATATATTGTCAACCTTTTTATTTGTCTATGCCAACCAAACATTTAACCTTCATGTAAAGTACACATTACATTATTTCCCCCTCCCCCACCTTCTCCCCTCACTTCCCCCTCCCTTTATTGTCAGCATGCAGAATGCATGATACAGTCTACATATTGTCAAACTTTTTGTTTGTCCATGCCAACCAAACATTCAACCTACATGTAGATTACATCTATAGTACAGTAGTACATGTATTATAATTTCTATCCCACTGATTAATTTCTGTTGTAACCTTATATATCAGCAACATACTGAGTATTACCTGTAAATTGTTTCCATTCATGAACTGTTAAGTTGCGGCAGGCTTCAGCTATACAGAGGAGGAAGAGAGAATTAAAATACAGTTTACTCTTTAGGTGAAATTATCATCATCTGAAGTGTTAAAGCATCTGGATTCCTACAGCAGGGTAAAGTAATTTTCTTTGGCTGTGTATGGAATTAATTTCTCAGTATAAACCTCTTACATACAATCTGACTTATTGTTAATTTGTTATAACTACTGTACATGAAACTTTCAGTTTAATCTAACAGATGAGAGATATTTTCACTGTATATATACCATAACTCGCAATCGTCTGGTATGAATATTACAAATGGACGGTACAGAGGGATATTTATTGTTGACTATATCTAAAATGAAAGACAAGAAAATAATATGAAATTCCTACATTAACACATTTTGCATCCCATACATATACTGTGTTGCATAGATCTCTCACGATATTTCACATGTAACTGTACTCGTGGCACGGCAAATGTTTAACGGTAGTCCAATCGCCCCAGACGACCAATTTTCTTTTCGGACAACCAAAATCAACTATGGCGGTCGTCCTGCGGGTGACTTAAGTTGTTTCTAACATCTAATACGGATAGCAATTCGTAATTAAAAAAACCCAAATGGGCAAAAATGACAAATTTGTAATTATCCAGGTCACTTTGGAGAAACTGAAAATGATACAAAATTAGTAATCTATGCCTAAGATCCATCTGAAGTGGAGTTTTTACTATTAAAGGGATTATCTGGTGGAAGATTTTGATACATTGTCCTCATAGTTCTTAGTTTTCTCTTTCTAACCATGTGCAAATTGTCCCCATTCAACGTTTTCTTCTTGTAGCAATTTGGTTTTCAAATTCACCAGTTTCTCACCAAAAGCTTTGTTTGTTCGAACCCATAAATTTGGTGATTGACTTAGTGCTGGCAAATTGGCAAAACGAGCGACTTGAAGTTAGCACTACCATTTCCTCTGCAAAATACATTCTCGCGTGTACACGCACAGGTGATTGCCTATTATATATTACGTACACATCCCCGATACACTATAACAGTATGTGACAGCGTAACAATTTTTTTTTTAAAACATATATAATTTATAAGAAATTTCACCGAAATTTAAGGAAGAAGTTAATCTGTATTCAAACATGGTTTTTGTTGTGATTACTGTAGTTACTGTACGGAGCGTGGGTTATGTCGCAATCTGCATTTGCCAAGGTGACGTCACATTCTGTACTGTTGAAAGTAGACTTGAAATATCCATCCTACACGATTAAAAAATCGTTTCTCTGTCAAACGCAACATTAGCATTCTCATATTTTGAAAACATGTTTGGAAAATTATTGATCATTTTTTAAGGTAACTTCTAAGGGCTACGAGACAATTCTTTTAACCCAAAGCTGGATTTCTATTCACCACACCTACTCTGCACAACCCTCCTACAGTCTACTGCACATGTTGACAATTCTTCGTTATCTTGCTACAGTACATGTTTTTCGGAAAACCAATGATAAAGATCAGAAAAGACCTACAGCTAAAATATTGCTCTGCGTGGTATCTATGCACAATGAACAATGAATACAATTTAAGCCAAAACATAACAATGGGTTTTAGTAAGTCTTCATTGCATTGTGCATTGAATTGCAATTTTAAACTAAAGTATATTATATCTAGATATTATTAGTTTATTACTATGACTCATAACTGTGAACTGTGACTCACAACTCAAAACTGTGAACCACAAAAATACAAAATACCCAAACTACGTCAACACTTCTAAATATGTCTCTATAAGTTGATCTGTGATATATATGTACCAGTGTACTGCAAGCATAATACCCGCATATATAGATATGCATAGATGTATGAACTGTGCAGTGTGTTTTATAAGAACTCAAGTACTGTGTAGGCATGTTTACTTGCCGACTGAGACTAGTAAAACCACCAACACAGGCAGTGCATCATGCATTCTTATTGGTTCATAACAGTAATGCTTCATAATTTGTGTATCATCGACAGCATATCTTGTACCAGTACAAGTCTTTTTTTTTTCTTCTCTTTTTTTCCTTTTGGGTTTTGTTGACTTAGCAATTTCTGATATAACATACAGATAATATAAAAATCTATAGAGAACTTCAAAAGTTGCAGACTCATTTGGTTTGCACTTGTGAAGTACTGTTTATTATCACGATCATCATGATCACGATCATCATGATCATAATTATGATCATCATCATCATCATCATCATCATCATCATCATCATCATCATCATCATCATCACCATCATCATCACCATCATCATCGTTCTTCTTGTTATTATTATTAATATTGTGATAACAATCTTTAAGGAGGGTTAAAAAGACTCGGTATAGCTAAGTGCTACTCCCTCAAATATCAAAAAAATAAAGCATAATCAAATTAATTATGAATCCAAGTGTGAGTATGAAATCTAATGTATTTCTTCTAGTTTCAAGTCTCCTTATTTTCTCCAGTACCGTCTGGATCATAAATTCCTTAGTTCCCAGTGATCAGAGTATAGTAAAATTTGTTGAGGCCTAACAAAATGCTACAAATTATGAAAAGATGATCCACATATTTATGTATGCATGTAAATGTCCACAGCAGGAGGATTAAACAAAGTACATTTCGAATATACTTACATCACTCTTAACCATGCCTTTCACACAGGGTTGTCTAATACGTATGTAACATTTGAATCTGTACTGCATGTAAATATCCATAGCAGGAGGATTATACAACTACATTTTGAATATACTTACATCACTCCATTTAACACAGAGCTGTCTACCACATATGTAAACATTTGAAACTGTACTGTCAGTAAAAAATAATTGCACTTACAATTTTGATCCAGAACGAACTCATCTGAAGTTGCACGGATGACTCCCAATGCAGTCCACGACCAGAACACTAAGACAGACCACTGAAGCGTCGTCAGCCATGACATCCTGTCTCCGACCAACGCTAAAGACAAGACCGAGATGAGATAAAAGCCATTGATGTTCAGAAAATAAGGAAATATTCCTGTCTACAGTATATGATCACATCCAGGACGGCTTGTTATCGTTACATGCTAACTTGTCACATATTGACACATATGGTACCGTGTTTGCCCAGTGCCTCTCCTTTAGAAATGTCATAGGTTCATTTTATATTAACTTTATACACACTTGGATTAAGACAACCATGACTAACGTAACTCCTATGTCATTCAAAATCTGTGTGACCAGGTTGTTGAAAAAAAAAAAAAAATTAGACTTCAGAATGTTGCAGTAATTAAAAAAATAATAATCATTATAAAGGAGGGAGAGAAACACCACCTAATTAAAAAGCCCGAATCATAATTCGTTACACTGTGAGATAAGTGTTGCAAATTTTCTGTTTGTTGGATCGTTGCCAATTCTTCCTCCGCAAACGTAAAATAAAAGGGGAAAAAAACGTTGAACGAAAGACCCGAGAAGACTTTCGATAAAAGGCAATGGTTTCAGACTTTGTGTAACTCCTGAGAACAATTTATTAGCAGAGTCTACTTTCATAGCAAATGTCAGAGTTGCTGCTGATCAATTTTCCAGGAAATACATAAAAAAGTACAGACCTTGATCTCCCTGATGGTATTTTAATCAAAGGTTAAAAGAATTCAATTTATTTGCAGGGTAGGTTTTTCTTGCACTATAAATTCTACAATTAGTGTAATGGTGGGGGACTGCTGAAAGGGGTGGGAGGAGGAATTGAATTGGGGCAGCCTCGTTATTAGAAATGAACTGTTTTAAAGGACAGTGCATTGTAAAGGATTAACTATGGATTTACAGTATATATAGTGAAAGAATTGATTGATTTTGCCTTTTTGGATAATTTATACCATAGGTTACACAGGTCTTTATATGGGGACCTGCAAGGTAAATTGTGAATAAAGCTGCGTGCACTGGTTTTTGGCTATACCCTATGGAAAGTCTCCTAGGGGACAAGTTAACGTGGTGTACCATTCCGCCCCCACCCCTTTCCAAGAAGAATGGGTGTGTATACTGTACTGTAGGTATGACAAGTTACCAATCATGTCCAGTGCTTAACTGTCCTAAAACTGTGTGAGAGATGGCAGATAGTGATTACTGTATATGTCCAGAGATTCGAAACAGGTAAGGAAAGTCGTTAGTCCAGTGTAGGCGTTTGTCACCTATATCAAACAATTTGCTAGTTCTGTTTTGGTGACATATTTGCTTTAAGTACTCTTATCTAGAAATCATTTGTGACTCTTAAAGCCGGAACTCAAAACGAGACAGTATCTAGATACAAACCTGGACAGATATCAGTAAATTTAAGGGTTCTCAACATTTTCAAAATTAAATTTATGTCCCTAAAGTCACCCTTTAAACTTTTCTCTATTGAGTTTTTGAAAAACTAACTTCTTGGCTGGTTCTACCAATGGAGCACAATTGTCATCATACAGAGGGAAAGGGATCATGTGATTCAGTGCATTTATTAGCATATTTTGTGCATATTCTAAGGCCTAATGTTAAGGAAGCTGGTAAGTGTTACTGCACATGTTAGTAAGTTGGTACTGGTGTAGTCATGGTCTCAGGTCATATGAACCCTGTTGCCCATTTTGTATTAATTTGTCAGAAGGATGTCCTTATTTCCTAAACTAAAGAAATTATGCAGGTAGTTAACTTAATTAACTTAATTTTTCTCCTCAAATATTTTTTTTTCTTCTTCAAAATATTGCAAACATTTGTGCCAAGTTACTATAGCAATGCCAAATTTGCTACTCGAAACCTGCTGAATCGGCTGTGTACTGGACATGTATACATACAGATCTCTATATAACATGTACAGTGTTTTGTAGTTTTGGTAATGAACAACTACCACAGTGAAGTAAAACAGATCGATACAGTGTTGAACAGATGGTCAATTTTTAATTGGTTGAAATAACAAGAAACTGATACATCCATATTTGTGTAGTCTTAAAGGCCATCTTTGGTTCACCCTGATACTTATCATGTACATGCATGCATGGATAATTTTGAACATTGATCTAGTTACAGAACCAGGTTGTAGATATGTACTTGCCTTTCAGTCACCTTCTTGCCGTAATCAGTGCATAGTGGAATCATCCGTAATTATGTATGTACAGTAGAATCCACAAAAATTATCTGGTACTGGGTAACGATTGATCTCCACTCAAACATCGCCCACAATTCAGATATTACCCACTGTTAAATTCAGATTATGATGATTTTTGTTTTATTAATAAAAACATAATAATTATTATGTTTTTCATCAGTTTTATTATTATGGATTATTGCAATAGTTTGCTCTATGGTATTCCAGGGTATCTGATTCAGAGACTGCAACGTCTGCAGAACAGCACAGCCAGGCTTGTTGTAGACTGCTTTTGAATTCAGAATTAAGTTCAAAGTACTGCTCCTGGTGCATAAGTGCATTCATGGAATGGCACCCGCCTATTTGTCAGACCATCTGTCCTTCCAGGTCAATACTCGTTAATACCTTGCGTTCTAGCAATACACTCACTCTCACTGTTCCCAGAACTAAACTGAAAACCTATGGCGACAGTGCCTTTCCATCAGCCGGGCCCAAGCTCTGGAATGGTCTACCCATATCTATGCGGAGTTCTCCCACTCTCAGTCAGTTCAAGTCTTGCTTGAAGACTCATATTTTCAAGTTGGCGTTCTATTAGGGTTGTACAGTGCTATTGAATACTTCGTAGATTTAAGCGCTTTATAAGTTCATTTACTATTATATATTATAGATGGTAGTGCTCAGTGTTTCACAATCGGGGCAGAATTCCAGCGTTTATACAGAGGGCGCTATCATACATCGGTCCTAATGATGTGTGTAAATCTGTACCGTTCACAGATGTCTGAATCAGAGAAACGGGATCATGTGAAATTGCTCACAAGCATGCAACAATCCCGGATGAAGTTGCGTACATGTGCCCTGGGTGATGGGCATACTGTACTGTACAGTATTTATGCAGAACTTTCAAAGTTCCACTCGTGTAGTTCCGTAGAACGAAACGGGTGGGAAAAAAGGGGGCTCTAGAAAACACAAGTTAAGCTGCTTACAATGTACCTGTAGTTAGCTTGACTTGATTCAAAGGGTCTCTAACTACAATAATTGTTAACGAAAATACAATAGTGATCAACTCAAACTACTTTATGATTGTCAAGTTAAATTGCAGAAACAGATACAGTGGGACTGATATGACCCCGCCCTTTGTTCAAGAGTTGGGGTGTGGCTGAAAAACCACATTAATTTTGCATGAAGGTTTATACATAAAGAGAAACATTGGTTGCGGCATAGAGCTACCCAAAAACATTTTACTATATATACACAGTAGGCTACATACAGTAGAAGAAGACAGTGCAATGAGCAGAAGTAATCAATAATGGTGCTTAGACTTGAGGCATTTAAAGGCATTGAGACTCGCCCCAAACCGCGTGCGGCCATCTGAAATAGTTAACTTGCTGTTGCTTGCAAGTGACGTTTTGTTCGTGTCGCTACAAAGTGCAGACAGTAATGAAACGTGATACCTTCTTATCTTTAGCTGGACCTGAAATGTCCATCGCTGTATAGTTTGTATACTGTGCTGTGGGTATTGACCGCAGCTATATGTAATGACTGTACACTAGTGTATAATTACCAACGGTAGCAAGCTGTGTGTGTATTTTCTGGTGGTGTTTAACACTTTTGTTACACCTCCTTCGAAACTTGGCCAAATTACCGGCATTTGACGTTTCTTTTTGCGCGAGTCTTCACACCCTTTAAGGGGTCAAAGATACCTGATAAAAGCTATGATTATGCTCCATTATATTTATTTTATGCAGACCAGATTGATATCCTGTGGGGCTGGATTTGGTCAGCAGCACATGTATCTACTGGGAAACCATCAGGCCAACAGAAATGAAAATTTAATCTAATTATGAAAAAAAAAAATTGTAATTACATATTCTCATATTCTGAAGAAATAAAGAAAAGTTTCAAGGGGCTGAGTAGAAAGTAAGAACAATACAACTGACAGAATTTGAAGCACTAATTATTTTAATTTTTTGTTTTCAAAGGACATTCTGCCCATGGATGTTACCTACCTGTTATCATAGGAAGTGAGTCTTCATAATCTCACTGTATATGCTGCCACTGGTCTGTAACCTTTATCTCTTTGTTCAATGGACGACGGCTGTCTCTCACAGAAGTTTATCGATCCTTGTCTTGGCTCTGATGACTTTTGCTTGTCATCGAAAAAGCAGGCTTAACCACCTCATACTATGGCTGGTGAAAAAAGGTTTAAAAATTTGATAACAGTTAATATATAGTCACAGTACCTTGATGAAAATTCTTAAATCAGGTGTTAACTATTAATAATGGTACTATATGTTGTTGAAATGATCATGTCCATGCATGAAATAGTTACTGGAATAATGCTAAAACAAAAAAATGTTCATCAATCAAGGCTGGTGCAGAGAGTGGCCAGTCACGTTCTTATACAAATTTCTGTAATAGCCAGCGATTTATATGAAAACTTTTTTCAGTTCCCTATATAGCAAATATAGAAGTTGTGGGAAAGCTTCCAGTTGCCAAAGCAGAAAGTTAAATTGTCCGATGACTAACTGTTACTGTTAGTACACTGTATCGTAAGTAGTTATTAAAGGAACCAAGTTAACAACTTACCGTTAACACTCTACAGTATGACTACCAGCATAGGAAGCTTTAGGAACTGAGTGACCATTGCACACAAAAAAGTAGCACAAGTGACCGAGACAGTAAAAGCACAATACAGTAAGTAGAAGATTGTGTTCTTTATTTCTTCTCTGGCTGAAACACTGTTTCTTTTTAACGCTTTGTTCATCTTGAGCATATCAGACAGTACAGTACATTTTACATGAGACATGGTAAGTCACAGCTTCTTAGAAAAGTATGAGCAGAGTACAGTAGGTGATAACGTGTAATAATATAGTTTAACTGGAAGAAATGAAAATGAAAGGACCTCCACCAACTATGGGCTGGTAGCTACCCCACCGCCTCCCCCCACCCCTTCCCCCCATCCCAAAAAGTAGAAGGAAAACAGTCAATCACTGAATTGAATTCTTTTCATGGTCAAATGAGGATGATCAATAGTTTCTCAGTGACACTAGTTCTTTACTGCCCTAGTATTGTGCCTTCCTTGCTGAACAAAACCTCAACACAATCCTGTACTTGTACTGTAGGCTTATTTAGTTATTTTAAAATTAGTTTGATGTTGCCATGGAAGTTAAACAGCAGGAACCTTTACATCTTATATATAATCTTTAGAAATGAATTAGTGTTTCTATACAGTACATATTTGTTCGTCTTTGCTTTAAAATCATTTTTATTAATTCTTTCTCTACTGTATATTTTCAAGCATAAAATTAGCAAGTGTGGCTGAAACAAAATGTCAGTTTCTCACAAAGTGGACCTGGAATTTGGTCACTGATCTACATTTACTGTAAGGACTGCTGATGGTGTCACAGTAAGTCTAGTACACTTCAGCTAATTTGCTGTTCCTTCTTAGCTTCTATGTCACAAAAGAAGTTGTGAAACTTGCTCTACATCTCAGAGAATGGGTAAGCACTGATGGGTGGTACTTCTCTGTTGAACAGAATCCTTTTATACAGTATGACAGGTACCACTAAAAAGATCTTAGAAGAAGTTATATTGGACACGTATATCATTTGGTTGGAGTTTGAACATTTAAATAAAATACTATTCTTACATGTATGTATTTTAAGTTCTTGCTCAAACTTACCAGCACACTTATCTTACCCAACATCTATTAATGAGAAGAAAGCAAAATGGAAAAAAAATTACATGACCGGTCAGGATGCTATCAAAGATTACCAGCATGTTGATAATAAATGTCAAGAGTACAGAACTATTATTGTGCAGTACTACTGCAGGAACTAACATATCTACAATAACATTTGAAGTTACTTTACAAATAACTACTACTATAATAAAGGCCTACATTTAGCATATTTTATGGGCATTGGTGGAATCTGATTATATTCACAGCGAATCCCTGAGGGCTATACGCACACCATACATTTATGAAGTTTCACAATCAAGACATTACTTATAAGAGGTTAATCCCAACCCTAAGAAGATAAAACAGATATGCAACTAATTTAAAGTTCACTTTTAGGAGGTGTAATAAATCAATAATCAAGTAACAGTATTATGTATAGTATGGTATCACACATGAAACAAGATTGTGAATGACAGAGCTACAACTCAGTGAAAGAAAATATATGTTCAACTTTGAGATCAACAGAAATATATAGCAGACAGGCACTGAGTGGTTTCCAACTTACTGGCATATACTTCTTCTTTTTTCCTTAACCCATCACCATTTTGCAGTTTATGCACACTTGTCTAACATAATTTCTAAGTAGCAACCTAAAGGCCTAGGCTATACCTGTACCTACAGTATTAAATAAAAAATGAAAATATGTTCAAATTTGAGTTCAACAGAACTATATAGCAGAAAGGCACTTAGTGGTTTCCAACTTACTGGCATATACTTCTTCTTTTTCCTTTTTTCTTCTTTCTTTGCAGAACCCATCCCCATTTTGCAGTTTCTGCACACTTGTCTAACAATAATTTCTACTGTAGCAACCTAAAGGCCTAGGCTACTGTATACCTATTAATAATTATACCTAACATAACAATGTAAACACTGCAAAACTGTTAACCTAGTAAAGGGATTCCAGACCTGTGTTGAAAACATTCTTTTTTCCCACTGCATCCATATGTGATGCCAAAGTTCTGCGATTCATAGAAATATTGTACTAACGTAAGTAACGTTAATACCCCAAAACACTGTCGGTAAACCTAGTAACTAGTAGTAGTAATAAGCTATAGGGCCTAGGCCTAGCCTAAGTCAAATTTGAGGTTACGCCTTAGACCCTAACATTAGGCCGAGGCTGTGTTTTAGAGTACTGTACTTGTTTAGGCAAAATATTAAGTTATTTCTTACAAGAAAAAACATTAATAACAAAAAATATATAAAAAACTCACTTGTCAACAGTTTACTCTATGTGTTACATCCAGGTGGTTTCATGCTGACAAATCTCTGAGTTGAAGACCAATGATGATCGTTTACTTGGAGTTGGAACTTGGATGTTGGTGTTGTGTGCGTTCGAATGAATGGAAGATCAGGAAGTGAATATGTAAACTGTGTGACACAGTTGGAACTTACGTCACTTTTTTACTTGGAAAATTCCAATCCATTCTAAGAAAAAGAAGTGTGACATGGACAACCAAAAGTGTAAAAAAAAATGAATACAGACAATTACAGGATATAGTTATGTCACTAGCCTATTAGAAATGATATTAGATCAAACCAAAGCAAAACTTATTTAAAGAGGAACATAAAACTATAGGACTATGTCTTATGAAATCAAAACAGACGACACTATATACAACAATCGAATCACAAGTTTTACCGTTCATCGTATATGGCAAGCCATATGAGACAAACACCGCATAATATATCCTCGTATATTAATACGAATATATACGCGTATTAATTCGAATATATTCGCGTATTAAATCAGACAATAACTGACATGTCTTATAGCTTTCACAAACGAGTTTCGAGAGTTATCACAATGTCTCGTCAGTGCAATAAATGATTGATTGCAAAGTTAGTCTCTATTGACGTACACTCAGGCCAAACGTACTTGACCTAGACAACAGCATGATTTAATACGTGAATATATTCGAATTAATGCGTGTATATATTCGAATTAATATGTGTTTATTTTCGAATATATCCTCAAATGTATTCGAATTAATACGTATTTATATTCGAAATAATACGCGGATATATTTAAGCCTTATGATTGGCTAATAATATATACGGGTATATATTCGAATAAATACGAGTATAAATTCAAAATAATACGCGGATATATCATGCGGTGTTTGTCCCACATGGATTGCCATAATCGAATCATGAGAAAAACCTCCGTCTTTCGCCACCCGAAAAACTGCCTTAAATTTTAATCTGAAATTAAAGGTCTGCTGTATATAGATCCCAACTAAAGCAACGCTATCATTGACAAGTTTCTTGAGATTACGTAATCGTACTAATCGACCTACCTTGGTCGTAAAATGACCTCTTTTTACCAATTAGTCTGCAACGCCTGCCACATATTTTTTCTTGTATGAGGGATTTTGTGTGAACGCTGTATGATTAACTACACTGTAGACTTGAACATATTTCCGCACAGAGTTTACACAAAGAGCCTAATGGTGTTAAGAAGCTATGCAGGCTAATTGTAGAGCCCGAGGTCGATTTACGACCGTGGCAGGTCGATTAAGTAATCACAAAACTTTGCTAGTTATAGCGTGCTATAATTGGAGCCAATAAAGCAGATCTTTAAGGACGTTTGAAAGAAGCAGAAGGATACACAGCAGAAACCAGAGATCACTAAAAGTATATCAAGCACATGAGAACAGGGACGTAGCCAGGGGGGAGCAGGGGGAGCAACCGCTCCCCCCCCCCTTCAGTGTTGATTTTTTTTTTACAAACTGTCGTTTTTTTAGCATGGTATTTTGTCTGTGCTCTTTTGATCTTGAATACTCGTCAGCTCCGTTAACTCGATTGTAATCGTAGTAACATTCAGGCCTACTGATTCAGCTACTTACTTAGTTTGGCAGATGCAATTAGCTAAATTTAGCTTAGCCAATTACAAGCCTACAGTTGGCCACTGCGTAATAAAATACATATATATTGTCTACCTAACCGCACTCTATGGAATGTCACGAACCGTATATGCACAACAACGTCGACAACATTCTTTCTATGAGTCGTCCTAAGTTGTTGCACGAACAGCATGTTATGAAGCTAAGCTAGCAATCGTATACGTGATACGCACTTCCTATAATAATTATTACACTGCTAATACACTGCGATAACGATATTTGTTTTTAGGCCACTGCATATCTGGCTATATTACAAAATATGAAAGTTTATATTGTCCATCACAGTTAAAGTTCGTCAAATTTATTAAAGTCCAGACATTTGACAATAAACAAGAATCATCCTACTGGAAAAAAATGTAAAAGAGCACTATGTTTGTCTTTCGATATATTATGTAAAAGAACATATAAAAGAATTCAAACAGGAAACAAAATCTGTTGATAATGATATCATATGATCAGGGGCGTAGCCAGTATATATGTAGCACTGTAGGCCCGGACCTACATTTTTTTGGCCAAGTTATCTTTTTTTACCCCACCCATAATTCAAATCGATAAGCTTGCTGGACGAGTTTAAGAGTCTATAGACAGGAAACACTATTGAAATGAACGTAGCAAGAATATGGCTAAATTAGGTGACCTATTCTTCTGTCATCTAGGCTGTCATTTCTAACGCGTGCCATTTCATTCAAAAGACTAGGATCCGATCTTGTCAGTTTTTTAACATGTAGTTAAGAACCCGTTTACGCAGATAATATTTCAGTTGAGA
This sequence comes from Apostichopus japonicus, assembly GCF_037975245.1. Classification (NCBI taxonomy): domain Eukaryota; kingdom Metazoa; phylum Echinodermata; class Holothuroidea; order Aspidochirotida; family Stichopodidae; genus Apostichopus; species Apostichopus japonicus. The sequence continues at coordinate 12,905,440 of NC_092562.1, read as the reverse complement.
AAACAGTTGAGACATTTGCATCAGATGGCAATCGTCGGATAGCTCTCGCCTTCTCTTATTAGGCTAACTTAAACATTTACTAGCTACAGTTGTATCAAAGACAACTACTGGCCATAGTTGTATCGAAGACATATCTGGCCTATCTTTGTATCTACAAGTATCAGAAGTTGAAAAGTAAGACTACTCTGTACATGTACCTTGCTAATTTTAAATACATTATGTAGTATTGCATTACGTACTATTTTTAACTCGTTTGTTTTTGGGTTTAAAAGTGATATTGAATGAGGTGTCTCAAGTTAGCAAGAGGCCAGGGAACCAGAATGAACACTCGGGAAGGGCCGTTTCCGGCCATCTGGGGGGTTTGTAAAACCAAAAATTTTCTTGTACGCTCCGCGCCAACCGATGGTGGCGCTCCGCTCAGATAGTCGTGCCTACAAATTTGAGAATCCATATCAATCGCAAAAAGTGCTCCCCCCCCCCTTTCAAATTCCTGGCTACGTCGCTGCATGAGAAAGTGTGTTTCACACATTGTCTAACATTTGTAACTGAATGAATGCGCTTGTTGCAACACTCAAGTATTCGAAGAAAAATATCAAATTATAATGTAGATGTATGTTGCTTTTTAACACCTTGTATGATGGTGATTTAGCCTACCGGCTGCTATGCTCCGCTCTGCACAATGCGTTTCGAATATGGTAGGCCATACGGGAAGTAATTGCTAATTTATTGTCCTTACAAATTAAATTATTGATTAAGTATTCATTCTATTTAATACCGGCATTAATTCTCAGCCAATCACCATACAGCTTCATATGCCGGTATAAAATAGAATCAATACCATATATCTATATATAGATATATCTATATATTTATATATCTATATATATATATATCTATATATAGATATATATATATATATATATATATATATATATAATATGCATATATATAGTATAAAAGAATTGCATGAATAATGTTAGGGAGAAAGTATGTCATAGTATAGTTACTGAATCTAAAGGCTGGTAAAAAATTAACGCAACGAAACAAACCACAAGCTATTCCACTCGCACACAATGTGTCATTAAAACAGATATTTCGTTATACCTGGCAATAACACACGACGCTTAAATGAATATATTCCGGTCACAAATAATACTTTAAAGATGACTTTAAGCAAAAATTTCAGTTTCGACAAAGAAAAAGTGAAAAAAGAGTGCTTATATAGTATTTCTGTATATCTGTTCCAATTTTCATGATATTCACCTTAAACTATCTAACGCTCCTTTAAGGTGCAATTCATTATGACGTCAGGTCCCAAAGTGAATGCCTTATTGTTAATATTAATCCACTGTTTCCTAAATTGTAATAACTCAACAAAAACATGTTCTTTTTATTTCGTATAAACAACAGATCACCATTTGGAGGAACATTAACAGGTATACGTGTCCAAGTTGACAAATCTGTGTTACAACATAAACATGTTATTTCAGACCATTCAAATTCTATTGTTTCTCACTTTGAGTTTTGTGTTCATGTATACTATAGGACATAATGGTCCAGACCGTCCAGTTGCTTTATCTCATGAACCTCAACTGTTTAAAGGGTCACTTCTCAAAACTTAAATGGGGTACAGAATTACAGCCTGGACTGAAGTGAATTTAAACGGTCTATACTGTCTGATAAAATCAACCTTGTACCTAAAGTATGTGTGTGACCACGGGAGGGGTATGCCCCTCCATTTGGTAATTTTGTTTGAAAAATGCAGGGTACTTAATATAGACAAAATGAAGCTATATCTTGTAACTTTCTGAGACAATGTTGAGGAATTTATTGCAACTTATTTCAACAATACATTTGACTGTGATATCCCATCACATTGTAAATTGATTGTGAAAATGTCATTTTTAGTTTCAAATATAAAAAAAAATAAGTGAAAATTATCATCGTTTCAATGGCCATATAAACAATATCCAATATATTTAAAATTTAAAATAAACATTCCGATTTAGCTTAAATAATCACATATACTTGAGCTAAAACAGTGGACGTCCATAATAAAAAGTATGGTTTGAAGTATGGTTTGTTTAAAGTTTTCTTACCGATTAATCATCGTTAAAATGCGTTGCTAAGTAAGTAGACATACCAGCAACATTATTAGCTAAAGAAGACATATATATTTACATATACTTTATAACACTATCACAGCTTTAATTCTTTATTATATAGCAAGCAGGGTGCATCTTATCAACAACAAGACCATATGTTTGAACCCCAAACTTGATATATCTTTCGTTGCCTTTAGAAGAATAACAGATGATTGTGAAACAACCAGACAACCGGAGACGTGTATTGCTCTCGTACAAGCGTAGACACTATACGGATAAACCTGCAAACATTGCAACATGGACCTCTGAAGAAACGGTTTAGATATCACCCTAAATTGAAAGGTAACGTAAGTAATTTAATAATTTTCTCAAATATATATATACATATATGTACAATATATATATACAATATATATATACAATATATATATAAATATATGTATGTTGATACTAGATGAGACTAGTGGAACAGTAGTTGTAACTCGGAGTTTCACGCTTTGTAGCGATCTTCAGACAACTATAAATATATGTATATATATATATATATATATATATATATATATATATATATATATATATATATATATATATATATAGGAATAACGGAAAAACTGTTAAACAACTATGCTGCATTTAGAGAAAGGCTGGATCTCGAGTGAGATACAATAATTGAAATAGGTAAGTGATTGGAAGTAAAACAGCCAATGTTTGGTTTTTGCAGAGCTTTTGAGCAAAACTAGCTCTTCTTCAGTGCATGATCACCGAAAGTGACAAGGAGTAGCAGGAATTGAAACTATTTTATAGAGAAGATTGTCGGCATGGTTGTAAAGGCAAAGCGACTTACTGATTTCTGCTGAATTGAGCAGAAGTTTTAGAAATTCGGATTATTTTAATCCGCGTCGGATTATTTTAATCCGATTCCGTCGTAATTGTAAAGGAATTGTTTTGGTTTATCTGGGACGGCAAATCGTTTCTGATGTGTAAACCGAATGGTGCCGTGGTCTTTAGGTTTAGTTCCCAGAAATTTTCTTTCGCTTCTACGTTAGAATCGTTCTGGTCAATGGCAATAACACGCAAATTCTCAATTGAATGATTTTGGAGATTGAAGTGATTTGCAACAGGTTGGTAGATCTTTTTTGTTTTGATCGCCGATCTATGTTGTGTCATTCTCATTCTAAGAGTGTTTTTTGACTCTCCAATGTATTGTAAGTTACAAATATTGCAGTAGATGAGGTAAATGACATTTTTGGATATAGGCAGTTAATTTTGTGCCGAATTTGGAACGTGCGTTTGGTTTGGTTGCTCTGAAAGGCCCGGTCGAATCGACAAGTAAGCACGTTTTGCAATTTTGTGTACAGGGCGATGATCCTGTAGTTTCTGTTTTGCTTTCCCCTAATGGGGTGTCATCCCGAAAGGATGCCCGAACTAAGATATCCCGAAGGTTGCTGGGTCTTTTAAAAGCGATGACAGGTAATTCTGGGAATACTAATTTCAGGCGTTCGGTGCCTTGAAGTAGGTGAAAATTCTTCTGCCAGTGGTGGGAGACCAGGGTGGAACTCAGTAACCAATGGTACCCTTTTGGAACTGGTTTGACGAGTTTTGTACGTCAATGTTTCGGTACGGGGTTGCTTTTAGCCTTTTTGATGGCATTTTCAATAGTACCCCGAAAATACTGCCTGTTTAGGAGGTGTTGTGACAGTTCTTTAGTGCGTGAATCAAAATCGACTTCAGAGGAGCAAATGCGTCGAATGCGCAACGCTTGACTGTACGGAATATTTTTGGTACAGTGACGTGGATGGCAACTGCTTGGTAAGAGGTAGTTGTGCTTGTTCGTGGGTTTATTGAACAAGTCTGTTTTGAGTGAGCCATTTTGTAGGGTCACGGTGGTGTCCAGAAAGTGAACGCCATGTCCAGAAAAATCAGCAGTGAATTTGATAGTGTGATGAAACGAGTTTATGTCATCAATGAAGAGTTTTAGATTTGCCTCACCATGGGTCCATATCATAAAGATATCGTCAATGTAACGTAACCACGTATGTGGTTTCAAGTTTTGTCGAGATAAAAATTCTTTCTCGAGGTTTCCCATAAAGATGTTGGCAAAAGACGGTGCCATTTTGGTACCCATTGCGGTGCCATGAATTTGGAGGTAGTGTTTGTTGCCAAATACCAGATTATTGTTGGTCAAGATAAGTTGCATTAATTCGGCCAATTCTTTCTTCGTGGGGGTTTTGCCACGTTTCGGTTTGAATGCTTTTGTGCAGGCCGAAATGCCCTCTTCGTTAGGGATATTTGTGTATAACGAAGACACATCCAAGGTAACTAACAGAGAAGATAAGGGAAGATTTTTTATTTCCCCAATTTTCCGGATGAAATCCGTAGTGTCCTGCACATAGGACGGTAGGGCCGAAACGAGAGGTTGGATGAGGAGATCCACGAATTTGGAAATTTTTTCAGTCGCTGTACCATTACCCGATATTATGGGCCTCCCGGGATTGCATTCTTTGTGAATTTTAGGCAGAAAATAAAAGCGACCAGGCTTTGGGTCGTTTTCCAGGAGGTTTTGGCCTTGGTTTTGGAACCGTTAGAGACTATCTTTTGGATGACTCTTTTCACGTTTTGTGTGATTTCTTGAGTAGGATCAGAATCTAGGAGTTTGTAGTGTTGAGGGTTGCCGAGTAGTCTGTTGGCTTCCTCTCTGTAGAATTGTTTGCCCATAGCGACAATTGCAGAACCCTTGTCGGCTGGCTTGATGACAATGTCATCGCGCTTCCGGAGTTCATGAATGGCCTGTCTCTCAGTTTTGTTGAGATTGTCGCGGAAGTCTGGAGCGGAGGTGTGTGTTTTAACATCCTCTTCAATGGCCGAAATAAATGATTCAAGAGGCGCACAATGGGCCTTGGGTGGATTCCACGAGCTTTTGGACTTAAAATTGGACTTAAAATATATATATATATATATATATATATATATATATATATATATATATATATATATATATATATATATATATATATATATATATATATATATATATATATATATATATATATATATATAGTAGGTTGGCGTCTATCTTGGCGCAGAGTGCTCTATGTCCATTGGACAGAGCGGAATATATGTTGATACTAGATGAGACTAGTGGAACACTAGTAGTTGTACAACTACTAGTGTTCCACTAGTCTCGTCTAGTATCAACATATATATATATATATATATATACATATTTATATATATATATATACATATATATATATATATATATATATATATATATATATATATATATATATATATATATATATATATATAAAGAGAGAAACACAGAGAAATAAGAT